>NC_082685.1:89074091-89344295 GCF_949987515.2 Delphinus delphis | reverse complement strand
CCCTCTCCCCCTCCCCGCCCCCTGTGCTCCCTCCATTTTTTGCAAGCTTACTCCCAATACACAGGTACACATATATTAGAATCAGCGGCTCCTCAAGGGTAGATGCCATGTCTCATTTGCATTGTTCTGTCCACAGTCAAGCCCAGTGCCTGGAACAGAGTAAGCAATCAGTGAATATTTGAAGAAATTAATGAGTATGGTAAATACTGGTATGGTTAATTTCCCTCAAATTTTACCTTTGCTTAAGTCAAATTTTCAAGAGAAGTTTCTTCCAAAACCCCCATTTCCTTTTTAACTCCATCTTTTCCACATTCTCTCTCTCTATGCACCTCTTCCACATAAACCCACATGTAACCTATGTGCACTACACAGCAAGGTGGTCCAAGATTCATGACTATTGCTTTAACATTAAACATCTCTTCTGAAAAACCTTAGTACTAATATCAGCACATTTAAACCACCTTGTATTTTTACTTTCTCTGGTCCCATTCCATTGTGTTACTTTCAATCCACTAAGACTTAGGAGAAGGTTTTTGATTGCTTAGTAACACATGATTTGTGTTGGTTGTATTCAACATTTTAAAATATAATTTGGGGAAGAGAGAAGTTTAGATTGGACTTAGACATGCCTTTAACTTTATATGCTTAGAGCCTATCTCCCAAAGTTCTGAGGTACAGTCATTATCCTAGTCTGTAGTGTAAAACTCTATTTGTGTTACCTGTCTGAGAATTCGGAATTTCATGCTGCGAAATATGGGGGTTCCGTTTTGTAACACTCCCTTTCTAGAACCTACTCTTTATTTTCAAAGAGAACAAGGATTATAGTGGAAGAAAAGAATGAGGATAATAATGGCTCCATTTTTACAAGCCCCCTGTCAGGTTTTTGTGATGTAACCTCTGTCAATTTAAGTAAAGGCAGGTGAGAAAGACCCAGGGGCTCCAGTCTCACAAGCCTGCCCTACATGTACCTACTGTTCTATCTAACCTTAACTCTCTCCTAGTCTTTTCAAAAGGAGAAAAGAAAAGGACATGAATAGTTCCTGTCTGTTGTACTGTAGGACTGGATAGAATATATCAAAGAGGAAATTATATGTCTGGGACTTGGAAAACATTCATTATAACTGATCATAGAACAAATTGACATGGACTAGTGCAATGTGCTGGCCTTACAGTAGATTTAAATATATAGAACAAAGGCAAGGACAAGTAGTAGCATGACCTTGATTTCCAGTCAATTTCTTTGAATGTCTTTTTAAGATTTCTACTATATTTTGGGCTTAAGAATACTGAGATCCTTTTCTAAAAAGAAACTATGTTAAACGTCATGTTGTGTAAAAGGATACCTTCAAGGCATTGACAGTTTAGTGGGGGAGAAGGTGTCAAAGAAATACAGCAAATTAAAATTCAATATGAGATTTAATATCAACCATCTTATAGTAAATAATTACCCTGTGCCTTAAACTATCCTAATCTCTGTACTAATAGGACTTCATTTAATCTTTATAAAAAACCTATTATTATCTGCATTTTACAAAGAAGGAAACTGAGGCACAGAGAGGTTAGGTACTTTGCCCAAGGCAACACAGCAACTTAATGGTGGAACAGAATTCAAACCCAGACTGCTAGGCTTCAGAGTGTTTATGCTACACAATCCTACTGTTTTAGACAGTAAAAGAGATGACTTAAGGCAGTACGTGTTAATGAATGTATATTCCAGAGGTGGCAAATATACACCTTGGCTTGGGCTAAACTTGTCCCTTAGGTGTTTGGACCACACTGTTTTGCCTGCATATTGTTTAGAAAAGTTTCTGTGTATTTAAAAGAATTTTAAATTAATTGTCAGTACTTAAAAACTGAGAGATTTTACATAAGTATTCAGATTTTGGCTTCTCTTGATAATTCAGAAATTTGGATATCCTTTGCCTACATTCTTATGAGGAAGCATTGTCTGTAGCTGAGTAGCTGCTGCTCACTTTAGAAGTGGCATCGCAGGGGCTTCCCTGGTGGCTCAGTGGTTGAGAGTCCACCTGCCGTTGCAGGGGACACGGGTTCGTGCTCCGGTCCGGGAAGATCCCACATGCCGTGGAGCTGCTGGGCCCGTGAGCCATGGCCGCTGAGCCTGCGTGTCTGGAGCCTGTACTTTGCAACGGGAGAGGCCACAACAGTGAGAGTCCTGCGTACCACAAAAGAAAAAAAAAAAAAAGAAGTGGCATCGCTCTTCAATTTGCCATAGTCCCCACTACTCCCTTTTATTTCCCACATAAATGTTGCATGTCAGCTGCCATGTATCATTCTGCTTCCAGAGTTTTTTTTCCTTGTGGTGGAATTAGGAAACAAATTATTTCTTGTACTTGTGTCTATATTAGGTGTGAACAAAATGAGAAACATACACAGATACCAAGTATTTACACTTATTCACTCACTCATGTTACCTGACAAGTTTGTATACTTTAGAGTATAAGTTATGTAGACTATAACACAGGGCTCACTTGGATAGGTAAACTCTGATAAAAAATAAAAAAGGATTTTACTTAGGTCTTAGAGAGTGTTTAGGATTTTTATAGGTAGATCAAAATATGTTAGGGAAGGTAGGAAGGTTAAGCAGGTAAACATTAAAATGCAATTTGTATAAAAAATAGATTCAGTAGCAAAACAAGCATTACTCAGTTTTTGACTAGTGTAATTTGTGATGGGTTTGGTGGCTTCTGAGGCTGAAATGAATGGAATGCATAAACAAATCTGAGAATGTTTCAGTGGAAGTACCAGTCATGCCTTCTCTTTCTCTTTGCCTCTTGTCTCTAAGACAGTCACATGCACACACACATACTCAGATATATACACACACACTCCTACACAAATATGCATACATACATGCATACACATACATACATACACATGTATATATTACTGTTTTTCACTTTGAATTGTTCAGTGGCTTTAGACAATGGGATGAGAAATAATGTTGATAAAACTGACAAAGTAAATGAATTACTAGGACATAATTGTCAAAAGATTCAGGTAACAGAATTAGAGATATTTTTTTCCTTCAGGCAGGCTCTTATGGAATCCACAGGGTCACAGAATCAGTAGGGACTAAGCCATGAACCATGGATGCCTTACAAATAGAATCAGCAGATGACCATTGTCCATGTGATTGCCAGCCAGTCAAGGTCTGGCTTTCCAAATTAACTGGGAAGGTCTGTTGTCATCTTATCTCCATTAATTGTGCTGCCTCCTCCAACCCTTGTTGCGGATGGAAAAAATAAAGTATTAAAAGGATAGATACGGTTTTAAATAGGTTATTACCTGGCTGCTTTCAGAATAGTAAAGAACCATTCTAAAACGGTACTTGAGTGCATTTGACTGAAACATCTTCATGTAACGTGAGCCTTACTGAGCATCAGTTTGCTACACTTCACTGTACTAGCGATAGTTCTCATTGTAATAGTCCATTCCAATTTACCTTATGCCAAGAAAACGAGTATTTCCTGAACTCCAGAGGCACAATTTCCTTTCTTATGTATTCTGTCTTGAAAGAAAATGTCACTTCGAAACAAAAAGCAAATATTTAAATCTCCCCCTCACTCCACCCCATCCCTATCTTTAAAAGATTAGATATCAGGGCAAAATAATTTGTGATAACTGCAAATTATTAAGATGTAGCCTGGCTTACCCACTTCTGTTCAATACATAAAATATTTCTTAACAAACTGCTTGAAGCAAAATAGGAATTTCACAGGTATTAAGTCTATTTTTTCTCTCTTTAGATATAACTACTGACTTAAAACATGTAGATTTGGGACCCATGAATGATGAAATTACTGTCCTGCAGGTGCATAATGGTAAATAAACATAAAAGATCGAAAGCTTATGCAAGGCACATATGAACCAAGTGCCTACCAGGTTTTAGAACTGAAAAGTGTCACAGCATTTGCTATAGTGGAAAAGGCCTAGACATTTTGGGTTTGGGTCCTGTGGACACTAATTTCCATCTGTAAGGACTCCCTTTTTTCCTCCTACCTGTTTCCTTCCTTACTTCATCTATCCCTTCCTTTCTTCATAAAATGAACACTTACTCTGTGCCAGTTACTGTACCAGGTGCTGGAACACAACTCCCTGTATTAGCCTGCTAGGGCTGTCATAACAAAATATTACAGATTGGGTTATTTTAACAACAAAAATTTATTTTCTCATAGTTCTGGAGGTTAGAGTCCAATATCAAGATGTTGGCCAGTTTGGTTTCTACTGAAGCTTTTCTCCTTGGCTGTCGTTTTACTGTGTCCTCACTTGGTCTTCCTCTGTGAAATTTGTCGCTGGTGTCTCTTCCTCTTCTTACAAGGACATCATTCATAATTAATTAGGTCCCCAAACTTACCACCTCATTTAATCTTTTTTTTTCTGAACTAAATAAAATTTTTTAAAATTTTATATTGAAGCATAGTTGGTTAACAGTGTTGTGTTAGTTTCAGGTGTACAGCAAAGTGATTCAGTTATACATATACATGCATCTATTCTTTTTCAAATTATTTTCCCATCATGTAATCTTAACTACCTCTTAAAGGCTCTGTCTCCATACAGTCATATCTTAAGGTACTGGGGGTTAGGACTTCAACATACAAATTTGGCGGGGGACCAAAATTCAGTCCGTATCACACCCTAATGCAAGATCCCTCTTTTGGAGAGGATTATGGTATAATAGGAGATTAAGAAGGAAACAAAAGTATTAATCACTTGATCAAGGATAAGTCACTTCACCTCTCAATTTCTTAGCATTTTTCCTGTAAATGATGGATTAGGTAAATAATTTCTAGGATTTCTTACAGTTCTGATGATCTGTGATTCCAACTCTGTGTCTAAAATTAGGCCTGAAATACAGGGTGAAATAAATACGGAGAATGGGAAGGGACATGACTAGGCAGTGAGGAAAGTACCAACTGAATGGTAACTGTTCCTTCTCTAGGGGTCACTGGTATGAATGTAGTCATTCCCCTTTAATTTTCTAAGAAAGGTTTCTTGTCTCCCATTACTTCAGGGAGTTGGTGATTTTTATTAATCAGTCACTCATCAACTTTTTATATTCTGAAAAATTAACTAAGATTTAACAAATTCTTAAAACAAAAAAGCTGTCTTGTTCTTGGAGTTGAGCAGACATTTTGTTGCCTGAATTTAGGCCCTGAGTCTCTGAAAGAATTCCCCAAACATGTACCACCCCGTCTGTAAAATAACTGACCCCCTCACATCATAATATCAAATGAATGGAAGGAAACCCTTAGTGTTCCAGATTCAGTGCCATGTATAAGGCTTGTTTTCATCAGTTGTGATTCTTCTTTCCGAAAATGAATTTCTCTGTTTTCCTTTTACCTTTTATCCAGTGTGAAGTAATTTAAAAATCCATTAACACATATTGCCATGTTAATTGGATGGTATTCTTCAAGGTCAAGAAACTATCAATAGATATTGAATAGTGACTATAAATAAATTCATCACAGTAATTAGATTTGTCAATTAAATTTGGGAACTGCAACTGGATTAAAGGTGGATCACTTTGGGAAAATAATTTTGCTCAACATAATAGAGGAAGATTGGTTGATGATCTCATATGCAAGGTTGACCCCATGAATGAACTAAGCTTCTGATTTTTTTTATATCAGCAGGTTCAGAAACTCCTGAAAGTGTGGATGCTGCTGAATTTCCTCTAAAAATATTTTTAGAAATTAAAACCAGGTGAAATATCCAACATAATATTTATCAAGAAGACACTCTAATAACAAGATCTAACATTTATTAAGAACTTGGTCTTTGCCAGATTATGTACTAAAACTTTAATGTATTATCTTTTTTACTCCTCATAGATTATATACCACATGAGGTATATAGTTACTTCTTTTTGCAGGTGAAACTTTTCCATGGTCATTCATACTATTAATAAGTGCCGGAGCTGAATTAAAATTTAGGTCCATCTGACTCCAAGCCCAACACTCTTGTCACCTCTCTGCATGTGTATTACTAGATAAATATTTTAATTAATTTCACTTTATTTGTTATTCTCTCCAAGTGAGAAGGTTTCTGGTAAAGAAAAATGTAATCCTTGTTGTTTTTAGTTTTAGTAAATTTGGAATGGTTATTCTGAAAACCAGATCACATAATTTATTGCATATTTCTTCATTTTTTAATCTTGAAGTTGTACAGTGTATAAAAGTTTGTGGTCACTATTTGCATTCTATTTTGTTGGTGATGGAGAGCTATGTTTTTTTTCACATGTTTTCTCCATAAGGAGTCTGAATTGCATAGCAACTTTAGCATTACTGGTCTGGGGATGTCAGATGCTCTGTGTATGGAAGAGAAGTGCGACTGTCTATTTTTGATGCTGCCAATCTTATATATTCACTCAGCAAATAATCATTAAGTGCCAGTCATGTGCCATAATCTAGCCTAGGTGCTGACAATACAACAGTGAATCAGAAGACAAAAATTGCTACGTCAAAGAACTTATATTCTGAGAGTAGAAAAGCAGAACCAGTAGGTGATCTCAGATTTGTCTGACCCCAAAGTGCACACTTTATAAGTAGGCTATTCTGCCGTTTCTTATCTGCTGAGTCACTTTTTTAACATAAACCAGTACATTTGGTGTGTGTGTGGTGGTGGGGACTGAAGCTTTGGGGGTGTGCAGAATGTGTGGTAATGACTAGAAAGTAACACACTAAGCTGTGTTTGTCTTAGTTTTTTTAAAGTATCGCACTAACTGCTGACATCTGAGCATGTAATACCATAGGACATGGTTCATACTTTCTGTTTGTTGCAGAAAAATGTCTGTTGTTTGTGGTATGCCAGATCCTCAAGGGGAGTGGCCACCAGAAACTTCTGTGACGAGTGAGGGATCATTATACAGAGTAGCTATCAATGCTGAAAATCAACTTGAATGCCAACTTTTTATTATTTTAATAAATATTGAGCATTCATTATGTCTTAGGCTCTAGATAATGGAGATAAGTAAAGATTTGGGGGAATGACACAATGGGGCAACATAGCAAATAGCACATATTTGATATCGATAGAATATTAACTGTAAGTGTATCTGAAAATCAGGCTGAAGAGAATAGAATGTGTGTTTTGCCAAATGGCTTTTGATCTTGTGGCAGAGAATGGGAACTTCTTTCTATGTCCTTCAAACTGGAGAACAGATATCTTAGGGAATATGTGATTGTTTTTAAGTGGTACAGAGGCTGATATATAAACCTATCCTTTCTATAATATCAACTTTTTATTGACTACCCAGAAGCAAAAAAACCCTAAATTTAAAAATACTAAGCATAGGGGCTTTCCTAGTGGTGCAGTGGTTAAGAATCTGCCTGCCAATGCAGAGGACACGTGTTCGAGCCCTGGTCCGGGAAGATCCCACATGCCGCGGAGCAACTAAACCTGCGAGCCACAACTACTGAGCCTGTACTCTAGAGCCCACGAGCCACAACTACTGAAGCCCTCGTGCCTAGAGCCCATGCTCCGCAACACGAGAAGCCACGACAATGAGAAGGCCGTGCACCTCAACGAAGAGTAGTCCCCGCTCACCACAACTAGAGAAAGCCTGCGCACGGCAATGAAGACCCAATACAGCCAAAAATAAAAACAAATAAATAAATTTTTAAAAAATACTAAACATAGATAAATTACAAAGAAGCATGCAAAGTGTATGTGCATTTTTAAACTTTTGTATCTATTTATTGAAATATACATAGAGAAAAGTGAACATAAGTGTAGAGATGGTAAATTTTCACTGATGACAGCTAATAGCGTATCAAGAAATAGAACATTAGCAGCACCCTCAAACCCCACTGTGCACTTTTCCAGTCTCTACCTCCTTCCACCAAGAGTGAGCACTTTCCTGACTTCTAACAGCACAGATTAGTTCCACCTGTTTCTGAACTTTATAGACATGGAACCATAGAGCAGTACTCTTTTGTGTCTGGCTTCTTTCCCTCAACATTGTGTTTGCGAGAGTCAACAATATTTTCTGTGTGTAGCTGTAGACTGTTCATTCTCCTTGTATCATGTTCATTGTGCGAATATAGTTTATTTTGTTTATACATTCTGCTCTTGATGGACATTTGGGCAATTTACAGATCTTTGACTATTACAAATAGCTTTGATATGACATAAAAATATGTATGCATTTCTAAGAGCCAAGTTGCTGGGTCATAGGTTTATATACGTTTAGCTCTAAAAGATATAGTTTTTCAAAGTGGTTGTACAATTTATACTCATACTAGCAGTGTATTAGAGTTTTAGTTGCTTCAGGTTCTTGACAGAATTTTCCATCTTTTTAATTTTAGTCATTCTAGTGGGTATGCAGTGATACTTGATTGTAATTTTAATTGCGTTTCCTAAATGAAATATTTTTGTATTTTTAAATATTTTTCTTGTAATCTAGATACTCTCTTTGGTTAAGTGTTCATTTTTTGTCCACCTTTTTACTGGGTTTTCTGTTTTTTTTTTTTTTTTATTGATTTGTAGAAGTGCATTGTATATTTTGGGTACTAGCCTTATGCCAAATATCTGTGTTGCAAATATCTTCTCTTACACCTTGTGTTGAATATACACATTTTTAGCTAATACATAAGCATAAGACTTGAATGCAGTTTTGCTCACAAGAGGTCACTTTGGGCTATGCCCCAAAGGATGAAAGTTTACTTATGTATTTGCTCCACTATCACTTAAGGATATAGGTGCCATATTCCCCAGCCCTGTCCTGGTCTCAAGTGCCCTATCCTTGAAGTTAAAACCAGGAAGATTCAAGAAACAATGAACAAGGCTAGATCCTTAATGTTTGCTAATGCACTTCGTAGTCTCAGGAATGTTATAGAATTTAGGATAAAGAGTTACATCTAATAGATATCAGAAAACTGATTAGTGTTTGTAAGAGATGAGTGGCATGTATAATTGAATTAAATGCCATATTTTAGGAGACGGGTAGTTCTCACTCAAAGGAAGAAGGGGTTTTTAGAAAAATGTCCCCTTTTTGTTTGTAGGCACATGGCATGTTTGTAATTCTGGAATGACAACATCAATATTGTTATGCTGAGCCCAGCCATGAAGGTCATGTGATACCTTAGCCCAAGCCTTCTGTTTGTACACAGTCTAAGTACTTTTTATGTTATTCTTCTTCACTCTTTATTTGAATATATGTATCAGTTAGGGATGCATTCTGCTATAAATAGCAGTTTAAACACATGAGGCCTAGTGATTTAATGAAACAAGAAATTCATGGGTGAGGAGTCTAGGACTGGCACAGAAGCTCAAGGAGGTCATCGGGGACCTGGTTGCTTTCCATCTTCCCACTCTGTTCTCTTTAGTGTATAGGCCTTTGTCCTCATGCTTATTGACTCAGGGTCACAAGATGGCTGCTGAACCTACTGGGAGAGGATATGTCTTCCAGGCAGGAGGAAGCAAGAGAGCAAAACAACTAGTAGGCTAATAGGCTTTAATTCATGTACAAAATCTCTGGGGATTTCTGCCTATTTCTTATGCCCTGAACTCTGATATATGTCCACACCTGACTCCAAAGTAAGCTGGAAAATGGGATTGTTTTGTTTTTTAGCTGTGACAGTCAGGAAGGCAAGAACAAGGAGGCCTGTGAAAGGGGCGTGGTCTGCAGAATAGGCCACAGAGCCTTCATCTCCCTCCCTTTTCTCTTACATATTTTATTTGTCATTATAAAGGTATTAGAGACTTGTTAAATGAAGACAGCAAAGAACAAGAGCAAAGTACAAAAAAGTGTCCATCATTTTAACATCCTGAACAGTCACTATAGATATAATAGCTTGCATCTTCTAGTCACTTCAGAAAACAAGACCTGGGTGCTCAGTGTACTGTACTCATGGGTATTGGTGGTGTCATTGCTCTCAGGCGTCCTCAGTAGACAGAGAGGTAGGTAATCCACACACACAATTACATTTACATATATTCTACAAGTGTCTGTATATTATGAAATCATTAAGTTCACACTGTTATATTTAATTCCAGTCCCACATCAAGGTTCATTCCACTTGTCTTTTTTCCTATATTTGTTAGCCCTTTCTCCACAGTGAGAAACCTGACTCCTTTTATCAACCATGTATTTACTTATTTGATCAGTCTCTCCATAACCTGTCTCCCATCTTACCACTTTCCCCTCCCACCCCTCTAGATGTCTTCTTAACTCTACTGAGCCTTCAGTAACGTGTGCCAGGCTGCTCCCTTACTTGGACATGACCACCGCTTCCCGCTTGAGCTCAGGCAGCTTTGCTAGGCTGCCCATTTGCTCCCATTCCCTTCCTGCTTCCTAGAGCAAGCCCTTCTCACCCACAAGTGTTCTGGCTTCTCACTGGCTCAGAAGAATCCCTATAACCCCATTCTGACACTATCTTTCTTGGCCTTATCTGTCAGTTTGGGACAGAATTTTGCAGGAAAGGACGGGAAGGAGAGAAGGATATACAAAGAAACTATTTGTCTTTTTATTTCGTGGTGTGTTCTGATGTTAGAAACTTTACATTTTCTTTAAGTAAACTGGTCAGTCTTTTGGGGTGATTGCTTTTTTTTTAATTAAAAATAAATTTATTTATTTATTTTTGGCTGCCATGGGTCTTCATTGCTGCGTGGGGTGATTTCTTATCCTTTTACATTTGAAATGTGGTGCCCCATAGAGATATTAAAAATATACTATTTTTTCTAAGTTTTTTGGCATTTAATTATCTATCAGTTAGACATTTTGCCTTTTAATGTGAGGGGAAGAGATCTAAGCTAATTATTTTCTGTTATTACAATACCACCTTCCTTTTTTAACTTTTCTCATTTTCTCTTCTTGTAGCTTCCCATATCACTTTTCTTTATGTTTCTTTCTACTTGTTTTTGACTTCTTCTTTGCACCTTTATATTCCCTCAAATTCTGCCACCAGAGATCACAAACCCTGCCAGCTCTGCCCTACAGTGTCCTTTGCTTTCCACTCTGCCATCCTCTGAATGCTCTCTTCCACCCTTTGCGTAAC
The DNA here is from genome assembly GCF_949987515.2 of Delphinus delphis. Taxonomy (NCBI): domain Eukaryota; kingdom Metazoa; phylum Chordata; class Mammalia; order Artiodactyla; family Delphinidae; genus Delphinus; species Delphinus delphis. The sequence continues at coordinate 89,333,277 of NC_082685.1, read as the reverse complement.
AGTCAGCTAGATTTTAGGAAATCAAGTTGTCATTCACAGTAATGAATGCCAAATAAATCAAAGATATTTTAGGCTCTTCCTAAGAAAGCCTAGGGAAAGAGAACCCTCTGATTGTCTAAGATCTTTCCAGCCCTAGCTTTCAGTCTGCAGCTGAAGTCAGCAGGATTACTTTTATATTCTTCCCTATAAGGGGACTGTCTTGCCCTAAGCAAAGTGTGACTTGTTACTACAACAGATTTCTACCCCGGGGATACACTGGTCAGAAGAGGTTTTCCATAATATTTAGGCCAAATATTTTACCTGTTGGAAAAGGTAAGTTTAAAGGTTCCAGAAACATCCCAGTACAGCTCCCTCAATCCTCCTTGTTTTTCACTCCTCCAGATAAACAGAAACATGCTTAGTTTGTGTGTTAGAAATAATCACAGATGTGAACTGCTTTACGTTTATGTATCAGTACGATACCATGAGAATAACAGGTACTCATTTCAGTATAGCAGATTTTATGTTATGGTATCATTTACATTTTCTAATGTATTTCCAGTCTTTAAAGCTCTATGGCATATTTATCAGACTGCAACTTAAAGTAAGTAAGGATTAAGGGACTAAAGAGATAAAAATGAGGTTTAAAGAAAATTGGTTCGAAGGACTAAAGGACAGTGAGTAATTTTCCTCTCTTTTGATTCCCAAGTGAATGCATTTCTGAAGAACTTTGTTTTAGAAAGATGCTTATGTCCTGAGTGAAGTCAGAGAAAACACTAAAATGATGTGGTTATAATTAGGAAATGGTTGGGGATGGGGAGGGAGAGCGTATAAAGCATATATGTGGGCTAAGTGATTTTTGAAAACTATTTTCAAGGTGAAAGTAATAAGCCAACCATTTGCCAGTCTTTCTGGAACAGTCAACTCTTGATTATGTACGGAGGCAGTGGTGTGGATGATTAGCAAAGAGTGGATAGTTTCCTATGCTTTTCTATTAACATGGGCAAGGGAGTGGTTGGTTCAGGTTGTTTAGCAGGTAGAGGAGAGAGTCTCCTTTCTCCTCAAACCTTCAACATTTCTTCCTTCTTATTTTAAGCTATAACTTTGTTTCTTATCTCACAGAAGAGAAGTAGTATTTCACAGAAGTAATCAGAAGAGAAATTCCTCTATCTTCCTCTCCTCACATTATGCAACCCCCTACATCTATCTATACATATGAATTCTACCTTTCATCCTTCACTGTGGATGAAATGTGGTTCTTGCTATGGCAATACCCTCCATCCCTCCTCCCCCACCCGATATTCCTGCCATTTGCTCTCTTAAGACCCTATCTCCTCTGTACTAATCAAGGACATTGCTCTAGCAAATCTTTTTTCTCTTGCTTCATGATTTTTCGCTTTTTGTCAAATCATTCCAATGAACAAACACATAAGCTTTTTCCTGTCTTAAAAACAGATAACAACAATAGCAAAACTCCAAAAAATTTCTTTATTCCATTTTTTGCTCTTCCTTAGAGTTAAACTCCTAGAAAGGGCTGTTCTAATACATACTGTATATCCCTTGTCCCCATTTGTCTTTGAGCCCACTTGATGACCTTGAAACAGCTCTCATGAAGTACACCTGATTTTTATGTGGCTAAATGGGTTTTCTGTGAAGTCTTCCCTGACCAGCTTATATAAAAGAGCCTCCCCATCACTCTCTATACCCCTGTTCTCCCTTTATTTTTTTTTCCTCAGCCCTCATCAGCAACTGACATGCTGTTAAAATTGTTAAAATTTAAATAAGAATGTAAACTCACTGAGTCAGGATTTTTACTTTGTTGACTACTGAGTCCTAGCACCTAGAACAGCACCTGTCCCATAATGGATACAGAGTAAATGTTTATTGAGTGCATAGATAACTGGATGGTAAGGGAAACAAGCATTTCTTATTTGTTTTAAAGTTCTAAGGGCTGAATTTGTGTCATGTTTGGATGGCACAGTGGGAAGGGAGAAAAGGATGTATGGGTGGGAAGAGAACGGGGGCCAGAGCCCAAGTATCACCTGTTTGGCACCAAGTCAAAATCCTTGGAAGGGGATTCTGCCTCTGAGTGATGATGTAGTGATTCATATAGCATAAAGATGGTTGATAGACTTTGTTAGGCATCAGGGTAACCAATTAAGATATCCTCATGTGAAGTTGGACAACTCCAGAATTATTTGGTCATTAGTAAAGCAAACCTGAGATATGCTAGGTAGGAGAAACTATTTCCAGGACTGACTGGCCCCATGAATTCTTGAAGTCAATTTCTCACAAACTGTAACTTCTTCAATAGTATATATATATTTTTAAGATAGGGACTAATATTCTTTTCTATTTTAATTTATTTATTTTACTTTTGGCTGCGCTGGGTCTTTGTTGGTGCTCGCGGGCTTTCTCTAGTTGCGGCGAGCAGGGGCCACTCTTCGTTGCGGTGCGTGGGTTTCTCATTGCGGTGGCTTCTCTTGTTGCAGAGCACGGGCTCTAGGCACGTGGGCTTCAGTAGTTGTGGCATGTGGGCTCTAGAGCACAGGCTCAGTAGTTGTGACACACAGGCTTAGTTGCTCCGTGGCATGTGAGATCTTCCCAGACCAGGGCTCAAACCTGTGTCCCCTGCATTGGCAGGTGGATTCTTAACCATTGCGCCACCAGAGAACTCCCTAATATTCTTTTCTTAGGAAGCATTTTTGGCTTACAAAGAGAGGCAGCATAAAAAATAACACATTATGTATACGAAAATCAGCAGCTGCCATGCAATGAAAATAAGGCAATGAGAGTTTTAAATTAAAACTATTCTAATTTCAAACCTCCTGTCTCTTACTATTAAAAAAGTTCTCCAAGGCAACAAGATATAGCTATAAAAGCTTGAAATCTGTTTTAATCTTAGTTCTATTACAAAACTAATGGAATAGCAAAATGGGGTATTTCTTCAGTTTCTTTATTTGTACATTGAGGATTCTGGACTGGAGTTGAGTTAGCAAATGTATTTCATCTTCTGTGCCAGCTGTGAATGATTGGTAAGGGCACCCTAGAGTGCTGTGTGGATAGGCACTGGAGACCACACCTAGGCCCAGCAAAAATGAAACCTGAAATTGATTGGCGCTGTCTGCCTTGGGTTTAGGAAAGATGAATGGCAGCGTGTGTGTGTTGTGTCTTTGCTTTCCTGGACTTTACAGTCTCTAAGATATTTTTCAGTTCTAAAATTCAATGATTGGAGTGCCTAGTATGTTATATACAGTCTCTGCAGTAAAGGCAATGATAAGATTTTATACGTAAGATAATAAAACATTTGTTTTAGTGTATGCTTTTGGAAAATCTGAATATCTTTCGTAACATTTTCTTCTAAAGGTTCTGGGATTTATATATTACTCAGAATATTTTTACATTGTGTGCGAAGTGCAACATGATAAGTGTACACAAGAAGCATATTGAAATAGTAGTGATATTTTGCCATAGAAAACTCAAGTCAGCATCAATTAATATAATTCACCTAAATCAAGTTTTAGTTTAATTTTAAACAATCTTGCAGTTTTACCCACTGGTGTTGTCTTATGATAAGCCCATAGGTGGTGCTATTTTGGCGTCCAGGAAATGAAGCATTTCAACTGCAATCTTTCCAAATTACTATAGAAACTTCTAAAATTGAGTGATGCTGTCTTAGTTAAAATAAATATAAGGGTGAGATATAAGGGAGAATATCTAGAGATCTTTAGAGATAATTCAACTTTAAACATGGAACCTTAATTATGATGCAAACGTAGTCTGCTTCAATTTATATTTCTTAGAGCAGTTCTTCCTTGCCCACCACCTGTAACATGCCATATAAAAGAAATTGGAAATTTTAGGTCGAGTATATGGATCTGATATAATTTCATCTATTTTTTAAGAAAGTATCAAAATGTGATACAATTATGTAACTGGCTGAAAAGCATCATTATGTTTGGGATATTTTTAGTGCAGTAACCTAAGTGATCACAAGAAGGAAATGTCAGTTTGTGGAAGTAAGCATGTGTTCTTCATGTAACTGTTAAATATGTCTTACTCATCTTCAAACCTGGCACTGAATTTGACACTTAAGTTCTTAAGTGTCAATTTTCTGAATGGAAATAATTTAAATAGTACTTTGGATAAATGTACTTTGAAATGCATTATTTCGTATATAATCCTGGAGTTATTTGTGGTGTTTGGATCATCTGAACTCATTTTCTCTAATTTCTGATCTTTGATATAATCAAAGGGTTTTTTTTAAGAACTGAAAAGGGCATTTAGAAATCATCTAACTCAATCCTCTCATTTTCCTTTCCTTTCTTTTACTTTATATTTTTTGTGATTTCTATGTTCATCTTGGTCATGTGCTTTTATTTTTGTTTTCCCGTTTGTTTGGTCTGGTCTTATTATTTTAGAACAAATACAATGAAATAAGTCAGATTCCACTTTCTACATGAAGCTTAGGGTCAGCCAAACACCTGGTTCAAAGTGAAATGTCTGTTAAATTAAGCAAACAGTGGTTTGCTTTCACACCCTGACCAAATGGTCTGATTTTAGTCTGAACTGGGTTGATGGTTTTCCACTCAGACTATCCGATTTTGTCCTTTTAGTAAGCTGATTTGATTAACTGTGTTTATTTTGCCTGCATCACTGTAATCTCTAACTAATTGCCTCAGGGTGTCTGTGGTATGCAAGCAGCTCAAGGGCTGGAGGTTTTTGTTTGTTATTTTTATTTACAAAGCAGTCACATCCTGCTGGCAGGATCCACGTTGTGTTCCTTTTTTTCTTTGAGCACTTGGACAGTGCTTTCTACCCAGTAGGCTCTCAATATTTGTTTTTTAAATCTCTATGTATTCTTTTATTTGAGATATCGGTTAAGAGGTTTTACCATGAATTAGGACCTCACCTATGTGATTCTGATATGAATTCCTCTGGAATCTGAGTTGAATAACTTTGGATCTTCTCAGCTCTTTCAAAGTCTTCCCAAACTTTGACCACCTTTGAAGACCTTGTTATGGGATCTCCTTCTGGATTCTGAGATGCTTTTCAATAGTTACAAATACCCTATTCATTTCCTTTTCATTTTCTAGATTTATTGAAACTCCAAAGTTATTTTTTCATTGAGTATTACTCATAAGTTTATAGATGAAAATTTCTGAATAAAGGGAAGGGAATTCCGTATTTAAGAACATAGAAGGAGGGGGGTGGGTGGTGGTGGTGGGATGAACTGGGAGACTTGGGATTGACATGTATGCACTAATATGTATAAAATAGATAACTAATAAGAACCTGCTGTGTAGCACAGGGAACTCCACTTCGCTGTACAGTAGAAAGTACAACATTGTAAAACAACTATACCCAATTAGAAAAAAAAAGTCTAATTTTACATTCACAGAAAAAGAAAAAAAAAGAACATTGAAGAAAATGCGGAAGTGGGAATCTTGTAACACCAAAGGGATTCAAAACTGTATGTAGACATGTCTCTTCATTTTACATATGAGGAAATGAAATCAAAGAAAGGCTGAGTTGTCCAAGATGCACACTGGTTAGTGACTGAAGGATCCTCAGACTCCTATTCCAGTGCTGTTTCAACTTAACTGTCCTGGGAGGTAAATCATAAGTTGCTCAGATTTTCACACCTTTCCATCTCCATTCCTGCTCTTTCTTTTGTCTAAGGTCAATCAGAAGTGACCAGATCTCTCTAAACCTTTCCCTGAAACAATGAAAAGAGAAACAGTGAAAGATGCTGCTGAGCTGGGTGTGGAAGACTGGGTAGAGGTGAGTGGTGAGTGATTAAACATGGAAGATTTCATACATCATGTTTATCTAATATTTGCAGAGTTTTTAAAAAACTTCAAGTTGCATGGGGTTTTACAGCAGACTAACCATCTCATAACCATCAACACTCCCTAGAAATTGTTTTCTTCCTTTTTCTGTTATATAGGAATGCATTTCAATTTAGCATACTTTAACTGTCAGAAATACCAGAAAGAGCTTTTGCACTTTATGCAATCTTCCCAAACTCCTCTCCAGTGGACACACAGTGAGAGCAATTTTGAAGCAATCCTTGGTTTGCCTTCCCATTGCCCTTTCACCCCAGATGAGGCTTTCAGCTAATTAGGTCTTCCTGACATCTCAATGAGAGTTATACTGTGCTCTACCTAGAGCATAGATTGGGGAAGGTCACACAACTCTAGCCTTGCCGGGATTTCTTTGTAAAAACCATATTTTGTTTAGCTGTTTGACACCTAACATTTCAGTTGCCCAAGTGCTCACAATTTCAAGGTTCCAATGAACTGCAACTTACCATTTTAACGTTACTCTTTACTCTGTTTCTTTACTCTGTTTCTGACTCTTATCTTTAGGTATTACGAGTCCCAAGTCATAATGAAATCATTTTTATTTTGCTTTTTAAAAATTTGAAGAAATGTTGAATGTCAGGACAGAATCACTGCGTTTATTTTTATGGGCACATTACTTAAAGATTAAAAGGCAATGAAAGAACAAGGACCTTTCAATATTTTTAGCATACAGTGTGCTTTGGAAGGCAGCAAATCAGAAGGTCATCAGTGCTGTGGTATACCTTCACAGAGGAATGAAGCCAATTAATGTACAATTACTGGCATCGGTGCTTTATTTGAAGGGTCTTTTACAATGAAACTTTTTAACAGGATAATTGTAGACATCTGCTCCATGTTACCTTAGCAGCAGCATAGCCAATATTTGCTAAGATGTTCTGAGCTTTTACAGCTTTACACAAAAGGACATACTGGCAATTCTGTTTTCTATATAATAGGCATACTATGCAAAATGCTGAGCTAGAATTCAGCATTGTAGAAATGCTCAATGTCACCAGAGCGATTGACTTGTTCCACCTGGCTTTCAGACATTTGGAGAAGCAAAACATATGTACCTTAATTGCAAAATGTGGGTTTAATGAACATGCGGCTGTTATGTTATACCAAATGCAACAATCGACATGATGGCAAGCTACTTAAGAACATGTCACAATGTTTGGTTTTTAAGAGGTTTGCCTTTGGCAGTGTTTCAGAGAAGAATGTGTTTCTTGCATTTGCACTCCTGTGAGCCAATAATAAAGTGTTCAGCATATGAGGCTGGTATTTATTTTAAATTGCTATGTCAATATTTTTGTTTAAAAGCAGGTTTGATTCCCTGTGTGGACTTTGTTGAAGCCTTCTATCACTGCTTTTTATTTGAGTTTTTGATTTAGCTTCTTTTCCCCCTGATTTTGTGTTTTGCAGAATGGCTTGCATGAAAGCCTTCTGATTGGGTTGGGGGGATAAAGTTGCTATGTGAATTTCAAAGCTCAGACAATGTAAAAAGGAGCAAACACTTGCTCAAGGAATCAGAGAAGTGACTGCAATCAAGCAGTGTTGCTTTTGTGACCTTGAAGCTTCCCAGAATAGCTACAACATTTGGAATAATGGAAGCCCTGAATTCAAATGCCTCAGGATGACCTCATCACCAGCAGCCCCCTTCCTCCTCCTGATATGTCTCCAGGCTTTATGCCAATGTTTAGTCCGTTAGCAGGAATCCAGAAAATCAGGCTTTTGTTTTTGAAAATACAAAATAAAGGCAGCCATTATGGTATATTGCATAACTGATTTAATCCTAATGTGGTGTCAAAACAAATTTCCCCAGTAGTTGAGAGAATGCTTTATCTACCACAGATACAGTTGCTTTGTTGATACTGGGTGCTCTTCCAATAAATTGTTGGGCAGTTCTGTTCATGAACTCTCACAGTTCTCCATCCCAAGAACATTTTTGTGGGTAATTAAAACAGTCTTTTTATAACGGCAGTATGAAACAGTATGCATCATCTATACACGCTGAGCTAAAAAAATATTGTATTCGTAAGTTAAATTGGACATTTTGAAAGGTTAACGCAAAAAGCTGCTTTGCTCTTGGTAATCAATAAAGAAAAAAGGATTTCAGGTAATTAAAATCTGTGAAGTGAACATTTCTCATTTGGAACCTATTAAAAAGAATGTAAGCCGACAGAGAGGCGAGAGATAAATATGGAAAACAAGTGCTTCAAAGTTTCTGTTATATGTTGGCAAGGGAAGTAACTACATATATTCTGAGGTCTGAAATAATATAACATGTTATTACAGATAATATGACAAATTATACAGTCTGTGTGTAAGTTATGTATGTACATTACTTAATTTAAGCATTAGGTTGTGATTTTAAAGTATGCCTGTACTATATTTTGGGCTCCGATTTAGCTGTTGTTTAGGTTTTTCTTACTCAAAGTTTGAGCTTGGAGGCAGTATGCAGCATGAACGCTTGTTAGAAATGCAGAATTTCAGGTCCATTCCTGACCTACAGAATCACAATCTGCAATTTAATGAGATCCCTACGTGATTTATATGCACATCAAAGTTTGAGGACAGGCTTTGGGTGATTGTCATACTAAGGTGTGTTGCCTCTTAAAAATTCATGCTCATTTTTTTAGGCCCAAATCAGTAGTGTTTCCTGGGCCAAATATAAGGATAATAACAGACTCTGCCTAGGTTATTTTAGAGCTCCTGACTGCTCACAATGTAGCAACTAAGGGAATTAAATGCTGAGAGTGGAGCCAGACTCCATGCCCAACACTTGCATCTAGGCCCTGTTGATACAATTTTTCTCTTTGTCTAATGGCAGCGTTCTTTCCTCTTTCTTTGCTGTTTCCCTATGAAAATTGATCTCTGGTACCAGATTACAGTTTTCTTTACTAGACATTAGAAATCACCTCTGTGGAATTATGTTTGTTTGTTTGTTTCTTTGTTGGCATATTCTCAGCTCTTTAGAATTTTTCCTAGAATTCTGACCTTGGCTATAGATACCGGACTGAAACATCTGAATACTTGCCATTCTGTGTTGGTTAATTTTATGTGTCAACTGGACTGAACTAAGGGTTGCTCAGATAGCTGGTAAAGTATTATTTCTGGGTGTGTCTGAGGGTGTATTTCTGGAAGAGATTAGCATTTGAATCAGAACATTGAGTAAAGCAGATGGCCCTCCCCAGTGTGGGCAGGCATCATCCAATCTGTTGCGGGCCCCAATAAAACAGAAAGGCAGAGGAAGGGTGAATTAGCTTTCTCTTTTTGAGCTGAGACATCCATCCTTTCCTACCCTTGGACATTAGATGTAAGCTTCCGGTTCCTGGGCTTTTGGATTCAGATTGGGTTTTATACTCTTAGAACCATCCTCTTCCCTCCCACCCCAGGTGGGTCAGTTCTTTGATTACCTGTCTGTAATTTCTGCTTCAGGTCTCAGCACACAGCTTCTGCCAGGTACAGGATGCTAGACTGTAAAAATTCTTTTTGCTTTCTCTTCAGTTTTCATATAGCTTTCAGAACATTGAAGTAGCATATGCTTCATTTTAGTTTTGACATAGAGTTGCAAAGATGTTTGTATGATAGAAGAGATCTTTTTTGTGCTAGGGATTAAAATATATGGCTATGACATTTTAAAAAAAATATTTGTTTATTTGGCTGTGCCGGGTCTTAGTTGAGACACACGGGATCTTTTTTAGTTGTGGCATGCAGGATCTTTTAGTTGCGGCATGCGCACTCTTAGTTGCAGCATACAAACTCTTAGTTGCAGCATGTGGGATCTAGTTCCCTGACCAGGGATTGAACCTGGGCCCCCTGCATTGAGAGTGTGCAGTCCCTGACTTTTGGATAATAAATATTTTGTATATATATATATATATATATATGTAAATTTCTTTCCAGTGAAGAGTAAGGACCTATGCTGTGTGCTGTGCAGTATAAGGATGAATTATAAACTACATGGTTTAGAGCACCTAGTGCATATAACTGTAATACAGGTAGGCCAGTGTATAAGTGCTATGAAAATAGAAGTGACAAGGGCATTAAGTGCTCAGAGTAGAGAGAAGTCACATCTGGCTGATATTCAGGAAAAGGCTCAAAGAAGAGGCAGTATCTGAATAGAACCTAAATGGGATAGGGAAATAGTATTCCCAGCCCAGAACATAGCAAGGGCACAGATGCTAAAACAGATTTATTTAAGATGTACCCAGAATTATAATGGACATTCAGGTGAAGCTGAATATATGTGAAGGCAAATGGTGGGAGACAGAGGAATCTGATCACAATGTGCTAAGCATGTGAACTGGATTTCTGGAAGGAGCACAATTGTTAGTGACAAAAATGGGAGAAAAATAGTGCTGTAGGGGGAAGTGCTGTAGGGAGAAAGGCAACTTTGTGCCTGAATGCCTGCCTACTGAAGGCTGGCCATGAAAAGGTCACACTTAGCAGTAAAGGAATGCACATGAAGTCATCTTTGTCAGTCTGAGCAAGATTTCTCATCCAGAGGGGTAAAGGATATGTGTATTAGAAATCAGTGGCACCATCACGTGATTGTCAGCAGGCACATAGCTCATAGACAAAATAATACATTGGTCATATGTTTGGCCAAGTGGATCTAATAAATTGAGAATCCAGAAAACCCACTGATCAAACTTTGCAGCTCAGGACAGATGAAACAAGTAAAGTGATTGGTTCTCATTAACCAGGAGAGAACAGGTGAGATAGGAGACTAGTGTAATGAATGGAGGTGAGAAGGAGACTAGTATAATGGAGGAAGCACTGACTCAAGACTTAAAATACAGGGACAATGATACAATTCTGTCCTAATTCACTGTGTGACTCTTGACAAGTCACTATAGCTTTCTGGGCTTCAGTGTCCTCGTCTGTAAAATGAGGACAGTCTGTATTCCTGGCCAATGTGGATACATTTTGCCTAATTTTCTAGGTCTTTTGAGGATCACAGTGAACAAACAAATTTCAGTTTGGGAGACTGTGCCAACCAATATGGTGAGGTAGGAAATTTAAGTTTCTTTCTGAATATCAAAATAGTAAAAATTTTGTTGAATCTACATTCCACATGTTGATGCAAATGGAACCATTGCTGTACACTCAGGCAGTAGTGGTAGAGGTGCAGAGTTTGAGAAGCAGCACCAATGGACCCAAGACCATGTTCACGGCCTTTTGGACCACTGGACTGCTGGAGGAGTCAGAGGAGGGTGGGAGTTAGAAGTTATGACTGGGGACATCCGCAGGCGGCTTTGTAGAATAGGACATGATGTTGGGCCTTCAACAAAAATGCTCTACTGCTAGCTCGTGCCTGGATCCATGATGCTTAAACTTCAGGTTGTATATTTTTGGTGTTCATCATTGTGGAAGATCGTTTAAGACTTTGGCTTCCAAGTGTCACATAGTTTATGCACTGCAGGGAATGTCTGCCAATCAAGTAGTATATCTCAGTGGGATATATTTTAAAATTCTGGTGGCTGTAATCACCTCTCATTACAATTTTCTACAACGTCTACTCTGGAAAGAATGCTATAAAAATAGAAAAAAAGATGTATTTTCAGAAAATTATTCACAATTAATGCCAAGTGAGTAAAATTCCTAAGTGTTTAAATGCTAAGTAAAAGACAATACTAACTTGACCTTCTTCAATTTTCATATGGAAGCTTGTGAAGTTTGGGTAGGATAAAGAGAAAAGTACCTTTTATTCCCAAAGGTTTTTAAAACCTGACTTTAGTAGGTACTCTGTGTCTTTTCTTTGTAATCTCCGGTTTTATAGTCTCCTTTATCAGTTGTGAGAGGTGTGGACTGCTAGTTTGTATCTTTCAGAAGGGACACCTGGGTCAACAGGTTGAAAGAACTTTGAAAGTTATTTGTATCTTTGCTAGTCACTGCATTGTGTGAGAATCGCCCTAGCTAGTGTGTAAACTACCTTTGAATAAGAGGCAGAAAATGGAATTTATCAGGGGACAATGCCCTTTGTTTAGAAGGAGTAACAAAAGATGAACAAAAGGACACAGCCAGTCTTCTGTGTTCAGTGTCCCATTTTTCCAGATACAAAAGGGGATAATATTCAATCTTGATTGTGCACAGAGGCTTTTGGTACTTTAAGGAGATGGAGGAAGAAGGGATATGAAAAAAGAAAGCAACCGATATGTTCTTGAACTGTGACTTCTAGCAGCTGCATTTAAAAAACAACCATTACATTTTTTGAGTGTATCTGTGAGGCTTATCCATTATGTGGGCAAACACAATCTGATTAGTATTTGTTATAAGCTCATCTTGTCTGCTTTTATTATAGACAGCACCTTCAGATGTGGGGCCACTGCAGCTATTAAATCAGGAATATTTAGCCATTATTTGTAATAAATGTCAGCAGGGCTGAACTGAAGCCAGCAGGAAGTGTTCAGAGCAGAAAACACACTGACATTCATTCATGCAAATTTGTACCACTGGTAGAATTAATCATAAAGAGGGAGGGTAGAGCATACAATGCATTTATATTACTGGTTTGGCCAGTTCTCCTTCTTCTTGAATATGAGAGTTATAATGAACAGAGAGCAATCTACTGACAAATAGTCCCACGTGAAGTACAGGCAGCAAGATTAACTTTTCCAAAGCAGGCATGTCTGGGTTTATAGTAGATCACCTTTCCTTCCCTCCACACTACCCTGACCATCTAAGGCAGTTTGTGGTGTCCTTTTTCCTCTTTAAAAGACATCTAGATTTATGGGACTTTCCTGGTAGTCCAGTGGTAAAGAATCTGCCTTTCAATGCAGGGGATGTGGGTTCGATCCCTGGTCTGGCAACTAAGATCCCACCTGCCGCGGGGCAACTAAGCCCGAGTGCCATAACTACTGAGCTTGTGCGCCTCAACTAGAGCCCGTGTGCCGCAAACTACAGAGCCCACGTGTGCTGGAGCCTGCACGCCACAACTAGAGAGAGAAAAACCTGCATGCCATATCTAGAGAGAAGCCCGTGCACCACAATGAACAGCTCGCATGCCTCAACAAAGATCCTGCGTGCTGCAACTAAGACCTGACGCAGCCAAAAAAAAAAAAAAAGACATCTAGATTTAGCATGCACATAACTCTTACCTCTAAAAATCATAGGGACACTCTAAAGAACATTCTGTGAGTTTTGCTGAGTGCTGGACCAGACTTACCTTATTATAACTCAGGATGCTTACATCACATTTGGAAGCTATGGTGATAGGAACTTAGCTGTTGGTGATTAAGAAACTGTAGTTTACCAAAAAGAAGAAAGTTCAAATCCTTTGTAATCTGCCTCTGTGTAAAGTGAGGTGAAACAGCCTCTACAACTGAATAATCTCCTCAGAGAAGATTGTAATCACCATTATCAAACATAGCTATTTAATATGGGAGTATCATTTAATTCTGTGAGTAAAGTTATAACCAGAAAAGAATTAGTGCACTTATTTTTGTAGAAAGTTGAGAAAAATACAAGATGAAAGCATACTTTAAAATTTTTCTTATTGTATGAAATTATTATTCACTAGGAAACAAAAACTGCTGAAAGAAGTTGGCATTAAATATAGGTGATTTCAAAGATACTAATTCTTATGATGTTTTAGCCCTATCATTTGAATAAAAAACATGAAGAACATGAGATAAAAATATGCTTAATAAAGTTAACATAGAAATGCTTTTAAAAATCGTATACTCATATTAATCAGAATTAAGGTAAAGTCTTCTAAAATGTTTCATGTATCATGGAAGTCAATTCAAAGTAATGCTTTTCTAAAACAGTGTCAGCCCTCGCCCCCACCCCTGCTGCTATCACTTGTACGCATATTTATAGAATGCATATTATAAACTGAAGCACTTTCCTTGCTAATTCTAATCCTTGATGTGATTATGTTTCTTGCATTATTTTTCTTAGTGTAGGTTTTAGGAGAGAGCTTACACAAGTCAAATGGAAAAGGACATTTCTATTAATTAAGTGAAAGTTGTACTAAGTATAGCAACTGAATTGAATGACTTATGCTATAATTAGGGAGATCAGAAGTGGCATCAAGGGAGGTGTAGAACATGTTTTTTGCCTATGGGATGTTTGCAGTACCATGGAGAAAACTAGAGAAGCTGATGTAGCATTGTGACGTCACAACTTTTCAAAGCTGAGCTACTCTTTTTAACAATGTCCTTATGGTGTAATTATTGATTCCATGTCTCATTCTACAGAGGATTTGCAGAAATTATAGGAACGTGTTAAAAAAATAAAGGGGTGAAAGAAGTATAAATTAATGGCAGCAGTAAACATTTCTTTATAGGGAAGATCAATATAAGGGGGATAGATATTCACACTGCAGATACATAGACTATTTAATCTTACAGAGTTACTAAAGCTGAGTCAAAATTTTGGCTTTGGGTCTCCTAGTGGCCAAAAAGAAAGAGCAATATGATTCTTATGTGATTAGAATTGTTGGAAAGAAGAAAGTATTAGTAATTTGAGGCAGACAGACTCTGTGGTGGTCCTCATGATTCCTGCCTCCTGGTATTCATGTTCCTAGTGCAGACTCTTCCCCTTGAGTATGGTTAGGATCTATAACTTCTGACTAAGAAGAGTATGGCAAAGGTGTCAGGACATGCATGATTATCAGTGAGTGAGTGATTACAGCACAGAAGATTATACCACCCATCTTGCTAGGACTCTCAAATTCTCTCCTTTGCTGGCTTTGAAGAAGCAAGATGCCATATTGTGAGCTGCCATAAGGAGAAAGCCAGTGGAGGGGGAAAGTAGCCTCTAGCAAACTGCCAGCAAGAAGCTAAGCTCCTGAATCTAGCAGCACAAGGAATTGAATGCTGCCAACAAGGGCATGAGTGGATCATTCCCCACTTGAGCCTCAGTTAAGACTGCAGCCATAGCTGACACCTGTATTGAAGCTCTATGAGACCCTGAAACAGAAGAGCTAGATAAATCGTTCCTGGACTCCTGACCCACTGAAATTGTGAGGCAATACATGTCTCCTGTTAAAAGCACTAAATTTGTAGTAATATTGTTGTGCAGCAATAGATAACTAATGGGTAAATATAAGAAGAACTCCTTTTCAGTTCCTCTGCTGTTTGGGCCCTAAAACTGTTCTTTATTTTTAATTTATCTTTGGGACCCAAGAATTTTTTTCTCCCCATCAAATTGCCTGCATCTCCACCTCCTCTTATAAATATGTTTCCTTTGGTTTCAAAGACAGTTATTTCATATCCCTATGTCTTCTCCCTTTTCCCCCCCTCTCTTTTTTTTAATTAATTAATTTATTTTTGGCTGCATTGAGTCTTTGTTGCTGTGTGCAGGCTTTGTCTAGTTTCAGTGAGCAGGGGCTACTCTTCGTTGCGGTGCACAGGCTTCTCACAGTGGCTCCTCTTGTTGCGGAGCACGGACTCTAGGCGCGCAGGCTTCACTATTTATGGCACGCGGGCTTGGTAATTGTGGCTCATAGGCTCTAGAGCGCAGGCTTAGTAGCTGTGGTGCACGGGCTTAGTTGTTCCACGGCATGTGGGATCTTCCTGGACCAGGGATCGAACCCGTGTCCCCTGCATTGGCAGGTGGATTCTTAACAACTGTGCCACCAGGAAAGTCCTATTTTCCCTCTTAAGATGGTTCTCTTCTCTATACCCAAAGAAAAGTGAGCATTCAATCTCTGAAGAGACTACAGATTGTTTTTCTGAAAGATTTTGATGCTGCTTTAAAAAATAAGCATAGCACAATTTACAAAGTATACATATTACAAAAAATTTTATAAGGGAGACAAAATAGAAAACACAGATTATATTTATTATGTATCAGGCTCTATTCTAAGTGCTTACATGTTAACTTATTTTACATTAATAAAAACTTTTTCAGAAAAAAATTGAAACAGAGAGGTTAAATAACTTTCTCAAGGACACACATTTAAAGTGCAAACTGGAATCCAATTCCAAGTATTCTGGTTTCAGAATCTGTACTTTTAACTACTATGCTATCCTGCCTCTTAAATGCTGTTAGCAGGAGAAGACAACTATTAGAATGGATGCAATTGTATATAAAGCTGAGTCTAAGTTTCCTGGTGGTACTTGCTGAGGATGAAATGTGCTAAGTATTTAATTTTAATTGTGTTAAGAAAGCATTAGTGAAGTGGCCGTGAATCAGCCTCCATATAATAAAAGGAGATTCACAGAGTTGTTTTTGAAGCCCCCTTCAGCTTTCGATTTGGGCAAGTAGCCCATATCATCTCCTCATCAGGAGGCTCGTTTGGGCACCAATTTTGATTAATCTGAATTTTATTTAAAAAGGTAGCCTTTGCATTTTTTTTCCACTTTGATTATTCTCCTTGAAACTTCTAGTTTAAGCAACACAACCAACTGATGCATCTGTCTTTCAGGCTGAATCACCTTTGGCCTCCTATAGCCATCATCCATCTCCACCTTTCCTTCTTGATTGTTGAAGTTTTGTATAGTGTGATGGTTAATTTTATGTGTCATCTTGGCTGGGCTATGGTGACCAGATATGTGATCAAACATTATTCTGTATTCCTGTAAGGATTTTTTGGATGAGATTAACATTGTTCCTGAAAAGCACAAAAATTTTACCTCACTCCATTGAGAAAGAATTCTGCTAGCAGACAGCTTTTGACTTGAACTTCAGCACCAGCTCCTCCTAGATCTCTGGCTTTCCAGCCCACTTGGCAGATTTTGGAATTGCCAGCCTACATAATCATGTGATCCAATTCCTTAAAGTAAATCTGTTTTAATGGTACTGTTTCTCTGGAGAACCCTGACTAATACAGTATCCATGTGCTTCAGGAGAGGCTGGTCTTCCTTTTAGTCAAGAGGTGAAAAGGAAATGTTAGAGGAATTCTACTGGCAACATTTTGAGAAATGTTTCCTCGATTGTAAAAGGAGATACAAGACAGGAGATCCTTTCTTTTATCACTCTGGACTTCATTGGCTGGTGTGACACCAGGACCAGTGCTAATCAACTTGGAATGAGGGGAGGAGATAGCCACAGAAACCAAGGCTATATACTCAGGATGGCAAAGCAGGAAACTGAGACATTCTAGTTGCTTGAGATACTGTTGAGCTGCTGAATTAGCCAACATAAGAGCCCTGAGTTTAAAACTCCTTTCTTTACATGCAAGATAATAAATGTCTATATTGTTTAATCAATTCTAATTGGATATTAATTTTACTTGCTGCTGAAAATATACTAATGGATGTTGTTAACCATTGCATATATCTCTGGGGAGTTGAACAAAGTGACCTGACATGTGTAATTATTAGATACTGATTACCAAATCAGTTACAACCTCATAAGAATACAAGGTCCAGGTAGTAAATATATTTAATGTGTAATGGGGACTGTGGGGTACCTGAAGAGGGTATAATCTGCCTTATAGGGCAGCTACTCAGCTCCTATGAATTGTTACCATGAAAATGCAATCTAAGCACTGTCAGTTTTTTTGAATTTGAATTGGAAAAATATGTATTTTTCTTTAAAACCTTCCAGTTTTTGAATGTTTATAATTAATTGTTTATAAGAAATAAAACATGAGTGGGTCAGACAATCAAGGTTGAAGGCCAGAGTCCACTTGAAAGGTTCTAGTTTGCAATTTCGGACATAAAAAGTGGTGAATTTATGCCAAATATAATTTCTTGTTTCATTTTATGTTAAGTATTTATTACCTCTTTTTCCTTGTACTACATAAGTAGCAGGACTAATGATCTCTTAAGGCAGTTTCTGGATAGTGATAATAACCACATTACTTGAATACAGAAGAATGCTTATCTTCCCATTTGCTTTAATATAAAGCATTATGAAACAGTTATGATACAAAGTTTAAAAGGAAGAAGGAATGTAGAACCCTTTTTTTTTTTACCATCATTTAAAATTGATATGAACTCATCAAGACACCATTTCCTCTACAGAAATTATCTAGGATTTCTTATTTTCATTTTGTTTTGAAACATGCTTGCTGAATTAGTCCATCTAGATTTTAAATTCTAATCAGATGTATACTCAAGAATTTCTGGGCAGACTCCACCACCACTTATTTGACACTGGGAAAATTATTTAAGCTTTTAAAAGCTATTTTTTCCCATCAGTGAAATATGAAAATTAAGAGGAGGAGACATTCAAGATGGCAGAGGAATAAGATGTGGAGATCACATTCCTTCCCATAAATACATCAAAAATACATCTACATGTGGAACAACTCCTACAGA
The DNA here is from genome assembly GCF_949987515.2 of Delphinus delphis. Classification (NCBI taxonomy): domain Eukaryota; kingdom Metazoa; phylum Chordata; class Mammalia; order Artiodactyla; family Delphinidae; genus Delphinus; species Delphinus delphis. Next base: position 89,315,231 of record NC_082685.1, on the reverse strand, counting down.
ACACCTACTGAGCACTGGCAGAAGGCCTCAGACTTCTCAAAAGGCAAGAAAATTCCCACGTACCTGGGTAGGGCCAAAAAAAAAAAGAAAAAACAGAGACAAAAGAATAGGGACAGGACCTGTACCTCTGGGAGGGAGCTGTGAAGGAGGAAAAGTTTCCACACACTCGGGAGCCCCTTCACTGGCAGGGACTGGGGGTGGGTGGGGGGAAAGCTTTGGAGCCATGAAGAAAAGCGCAGCAACAGGGGTGCAGAGGGCAAAGCAGAGAGAGTCCCGCACAGAGGATCGGTGCCGACCAGCACTCACCAGCCTGAGAGGCTTGTCTGCTCATCTGCCAGGGCGAGTGGGGTCTGGGAGCTGAGGCTTGGGCTTAGGAGGTCAGACCCCAGGGAGAGGACTGGGGTTGGCTGCATGAAGACAGCCTGAAGAGGGCTATTGCACACAGCTAGCCAGGACAGAGTCTGGGAAAAAGGCTGGACCTGCCAGAGAGGCAAGAGACCTTTGTTTCAGTGTGTGTGAGGAGAGGGGATTCCTTCCCAGTGTGCCCACAGAAGGCAGAGCACCACCTAAGCGAGGTCCAGAGATGGTCATAAGATGCGGCTATCCGCTCTGACCCCAGAGGCGGGCTTGAACCACTAACGCTGCTGCTGCTGCCACCAAGAATCCTCTGTGCCAGCGCAGGTCACTGTCCACACCCCTGGTAGCCTCTGAAGCATGCCACTGACAGAGTCCTGAAATTCAGGGACAAGTTCCCCGGGAGAACACACGGCACACCTCAGGCTGTTGCAATGTCACACCGGCCTTGGCGGCCTCAGGCTCGCCCTACATTCCAATTATGACTACCATAGCCCTCCCTCCCCCTGGCCTGAATGAGCAAGAGAGCCCTAAAGAGCTGCTGCTTTAACCTCCTCCTGTCTGGATGGGGAACAGACTCTGGGGCGGCCTACAAGCAAAAGCAGGGCCAAAACCAAAGCTGAACATCAGGAGCTGTGTGAAAAAAGAAGAGAAAGGGAAATTACCTGTGCAGCCTCAGGAGCATCAGATTAAATCCCCGCAATCAACTTGATAAACGCTGCATCTGAAGAATACCTGAATAGACAATGAATGTTCACAAAATTGAGGTGGTGGTCTTTGGGAGCAACTGTAGATTTGGGGTTTGCTTTCTGCGTCTAATTTGTTTCTGTTTTTTTGTTTATCTTGGTATAGGATTTACTGCTTATTATCATTGGTGGATTCGTTTACTGGTTTGGTTGCAGTCTTCATTTTTTAAAAATATTATATATATTTTTTCCTTTTTCTCTTTTTTTGAATGTGTATAAGTATGCTTCTTTGTGTGATTTTGTCTGTATAGGTTTGCTTTTACGATTTGACCTAGGGTTTTGTCAGTTCATTTTTTTGTTTTTGTTTTTTTGTTCTTGTTTTTTTTCTCTCTTCTTTTTCTTCTGAGCCATGTGCCTGGTAGGGTCTTGGTGCTCCAGCCAGGTGTCAGGCCTGAGCCTCTGAGGTGGGAGAGCCGACTCCAGAACATTGGACTACCAGAAACCTCTTAGCTCCATGTGATATCAATAGACGAGAGCTCTCCCAGAGATCTCTGTCTCAACACTAAGACCCAGCTCCACCCAACAGCCAGCAAGCTCCAGTGCTGGACACCCCATACCAAACAACTAGCAAGACAGAAACACAACAACACCCATTAGCAGAGAGGCTGCCTAAAGTCATACTAAGTTCACAGATACTCCAAAAAACACCACTGGGTGTGGCCCTGCCCACCAGAAGGACAAGATCCAACCCCGCCCACCAGAACAGAGGCAGCAGTCCCCTCCACAGGAAGCCTACACAAGCCACTGAACCAACCTCACCCACTGGGGGCAGACACCAAAAACAACGGGAACTACGAACCTGCAGCCTGTGAAAAGGAGACCCCAAACACAGAAAGTTAAATAAAATGAGAAGACAGAGAATATGCAACAGGTGAAGAAGCAAGGTTAAAACCCACCAGACCAAACAAACGAAGAGGAAATAGGCAGCCTACCTGAAAAAGAATTCAGAGTAATGATAATAAAGATGATCCAAAATTTTGGAAAAGGAATGGAGAAAATAAAGAAACGTTTAACAAGTACCTAGAAAAACTAAAGAGAAAACAAACAATGATGGACAACACAATAAATGAGATTAAAAATTCTCTACAAGGAATCAATAGCAGAATAACTGAGGCAGAAGAACTGATAAGTGATCTGGAAGATAAAAGAGTGGAAATAACTACTGTGGCGCAGAATAAGGAAGAAAGAATGAAAAGAATTGAGGACAGTCTCAGAGACCTCTGGGACAACATTAAATGCACCAACATTTGAATTATAGGGGTCCTAAAAGAAGAAGAGAAAAAGAAAGCGGCTTAGAAAATATTTGAAGAGATTATAGCTGAAAACTTCCTTAACATGGGAAAGGAAATAGGCAGTCAAGTACAGGAAGCACAGAGAGTCCCATACAGGATAAATCCAAGGAGAAATATGCCAAGACACATATTAATCAAACTGTCAAAAATTAAATACAAAGAAAACATATTAAAAGCAGCAAGGGAAAAACAACGAATAACACACAAGGGAATCCCCATAAGGTTAACAGCTGATCTTTCAGCAGAAACTTTGCAAACCAGAAGGGACTGGCAGGACATATTTAAAGTGATGAAGGGGAAAAACCTGCAACCAAGATTACTCTACCCAGCAAGAATCTCATTCAGATTTGATGGAGAAATTAAAACCTTTACAGACAAGCAAAAGCTGAGAGAGTTCAGCACCACCAAACCAGCTTTACAACAAATGCTAAAGGAACTTCCCTAGGCAGGAAACACAAGACAGGAAAAGACCTACAACTACAAACCAAAACAATTACAAAAATGGTAATTGAAAAATACATATCAATAATTACCTTAAATGTAAATGGATTAACTGCTCCAACCAAAAGACACAGACTGGCTGAACGAATGCAAAAACATATATGTGCTGTCTACAAGAGACCCACTTGACCTAGGGAAAAATGCAGACTGAAAGTGAGGGGATGGAAAAAGATATTCCATGCACGTGGAAATAAAAAGAAAGCTGGGGTAGCTATACTCATATTAGACAAAATAGACTTTAAAAAATAAAGGCTATTACAAGAGACAAAGAAGGAAACTACATAATGATCAAGGGATCAATCCAAGAAGAAGATATAACAATTGTAAATATTTATGTACACAACATAGGAGCACCTCAATACATAAGGCAAATACTAACAGCCATAAAAGGGGAAATTGACAGTAACCCAATCATAATAGGGTACTTTAACACCCCGCTTTCACCAATGGACAGATCATCCAAAATGAAAATAAATAAGGAAACACAACTTTAAATGATACATTAAGCAAGATGGACTTAATTGGTATTTATAGGACATTCTATCCAAAAACAACAGAGTACACTTTCTTCTCAAGTGCTCATGGAACATTCTCCAGGATAGACCATATCTTGGGTCACAAATCAATCCTTGGTAAATTTAAGAAAATTGAAATCGTATCAAGTATCATTTCCAATCACAACACTATGAGACTAGATATCAATTAGAGGAAAAAAACTGTAAAAAGTACGAACACATGGAGGGTAAACAATACGCTACTAAATAGCCATGAGATCACTGAAAAAATCAAAGAGGAAATCAAAAAATACCTAGAAGCAATTGATAATGAACACATGATGACCCAAAACCTATGGAATGCAGCAAAAGCAGTTCTAAGAGGGAAGTTTAGAGCAATACAATCCTACCTCAAGAAACAAGAAACATCTCAAATAAATGACCTAACCTTACACCTAAAGCAATTAGAGAAAGAAGAACAAAAAAACCCCAAAGTTAGCAGAGGAAAGAAATCATAAAGATCAGATCAGAAAATAATGAAAAAGAAATGAAGGAAACAATAGCAAAGATCAATAAAAGTAAAGCTGGTTCTTTGAGAAGATAAAGTTGATAAACCATTAGCCAGATTCATCAAGAAAAAGAGGGAGAAGACTCAAATCAGTAGAATTAGAAATGAAAAAGGAGAAGTAACAACTGACACTGCAGAAATACAAAGGATCATGAGAGATTACTACAAGCAACTCTATGCCAATAAAATGGACAACCTGGAAGAATGGACAAATTCTTAGAAAAGCACAACCTTCTGAGACTGAACCAGGAAGAAATACAAAATATGAACAGACCAGTCACAAGCACTGAAATTGAGACTGTGATTAAAAATCTTCCAACAAAGAAAAGCCCAGGACAAGATGGCTTCCCAGGTGAATTCTATCAAACATTTAAAGAAGAGCTAACACCTATCTTCTCAAACTCTTCCAAAATATAGCAGAGGGAGGAACACTCCTAAACGCATTCTACAAGGCCACCATCACCCTGATACCAAAACCAGGCGAAGATGTCATGAAAAATGAAAATTACAGACCAGTATCACTGGTGAACATAAATGCAAAAATCCTCAACAAAATACTAGCAAACAGAATCGAACAGCACATTAAAAGGATCATACACCATGATCAAGTGGGGTTTATCCCAGGATACAAGGATTCTTCAATATATTTAAATCAGTCAATTTGCTACACCATGTTAACAAACTGAATAGTAAAAACCATATGATGGTCTCAATAGGTGCAGAAAAAGCTTTTGACAAAGTTCAACACCCATTTACGATAAAAACTCTCCAGATGGTGGGCACAGAGGGAACCTACCTCAACATAATAAAGACCATATATGACAAACCCACAGCCAACATCATTCTCAATGGTGAAAAAATGAAAGCATTTCCCCTAAGATCAGGAACAAGACAAGGTTGCCCACTCTCACCTCTGTTATTCAACATAGCTTTGAACGTTTTAACCACAACAGTCAGAGAAGAAAAGGAAATAAAAGGAATCCAAATCAGAAAAGAAGAAGTAAATCTTTCACTGCTTGCAGATGACATGATATGAGAATCCTAAAGATGCTACCAGAAAACTACTACAGCTAAACAATGAGTTTGGTAAAGTAGCAGGATACAAAATTAATGCACAGAGATCTCTTGCATTCCTATACACTTACAATGAAAGATCAGAAGGAGAAATTAAGGAAATAATCCCTTTTACCATTGCAACAAAAAGAATAAAATACCTTGGAATAAACCTTCCTAAGGAGACAAAAGACCTATATGCAGAAAACTATAAGACACTGGTGAAAAAATTAAAGACGATACAAACAGATGGAGAGATATACCATTTTCAACATTGTAAATATAACTGTGCTACCCAAAGCAATCTACAGATTCAGTGCAATCCCTATCAAGCTACCAATGGGATTTTTCACAGAATCGGAACAAAAAATTTTACAATTTGTAGGGAAACACAGAAGACCCTGAGTAGCCAAAGCAATCTTGAGGAAGAAAAATGGAGCTGGAGCAATCAGGCTCCCTGACTTCAGGCTATACTACAAAGCTACAGTAATTAAGACAGTATGGTACTGGCACAAAACAGAAATGTAGATCAATGGAACAGGATAGAAAGCCCAGAGATAATCCCACGCACACATGGGCACCTTATTTTTGACAAAGGAGGCAAGAATATACAATGGAGAAAAGACAGCCTCTTCAATAAGTGGTGCTGTGAAAACTGGGCAGCTACATGTAAAAGAATGCAATTAGAAAACTCCCTAACACCATACACAAAAATAAACTCAAAATGGATTAAAGACCTAAATGTAAGGCCAGACATTATAAAACTCTTAGAGGAAAACATAGGTAGAACATAACTCTATGACATAAGTCACAGCAAGACCCTTTTTGACCCACCTCCTAGAGAAATGGAAATAAAAACAAAAATAAACAAATGGGACCTCATGAAAGTTAAAAGCTTTTGCAGAGCAAAGGAAACCATAAACAAGACAAAAAAACAACCTTCAGAATGGGAGAAAATATTTGCAAATGAAGCAACTGACAAAGGATTAATCTCAAAAATATATAAACAGCTCATGTAGCTCAATATCAAAAAACAAATAACCCAATCCAAAAATGGGTGTAAGACCTAAATAGACATTTCTCCAAAGAAGATATACAGATTGCCAATAAACACATGGAAGGTTGCTCAACATCACTAATCATTAGAGAAATGCAAATCAAAAGCACAATGAGGTATCACCTCACACTGGTGAGAATGGGCATCATCAGAAAATCTACAAACAATAAATGCTGGAGAGGGTGTGGAGAAAAGGAAACCCTCTTGCACTGTTGGTGGAAATGTAAACTGATACAGCTACTATGGAGAACAGTGTGGAGGTTACTTAAAAAACTAAAAATAGAACTACTGTATGACCCAGCAATCCCACTACTGGGTATATACCCTGAAAAAACCATAATTCAAAAAGAGACATGTACCGCCATATTCATTGGAGCACTATTGACAATAGCCAGGACATGGAATCAACTTAAGTGTCCATTAACAGATGAATGGATAAAGAAGATGTTGCACATATGTACAATGGAATATTACTCGGCAATCTGTAGTGAGGTGGATGGAGCTAGAGACTGTCATACAGAGTGAAGTAAGTCCACAGTAGAAAAACAAATACTGTATGCTAACAGATATATATGGAATCTTAAAAAGAAAAATGGTTCTGATGAACCTAGGGGCAGGACAGGAATAAAGACGCAGAGGTTCATAATGAACTTGAGGACACAGGGAAGAGGAAAGTTAAGCTGGGATGAAGTGAGAGAGTAGCATCAACATATATACACTACCAAATGTAAAACAGATAGCTAGTGGGAAGCAGCTGCATAGCACAGTGAAATCAGCTTGGTGCTTTGTGATCACCTAGAGGGGTGGGATAGGGAGGGTGGGAGGGAGACGCAAGAGGGAAGGGTGTTGGGGATATATGTATACATATACCTGATTCACTTTATTATACAGCAGAAACTAACACAACATTGTAAAGCAATTATACTTCAATAAAGATGTTTAAAAAAAAGAAAATTAAGAATGAAAATCAGTAACATTCTTTTCAACATTAGAATATAATGATTCATGGTTTATAGCAATAGCACACAAACTACATTTTGGGAAGAGCTGATGATACTATACTGTCTTTGTAACATTTTTCTGTAGCTCAAGAATGTTATCTTTTATTATTTTTTTCAATTTTATTTATTTTTTATACAGCAAGTTCTTATTGGTTATGTATTTTATACATATTAGTGTGTATATGTCAATCCCATCTCCCAATTCACCCAACACCCTCCAGGCTGGTTTCCCCCCTTAGTGTCCATACCTTTGTTCTCTGCATCCGTATCTCTATTTCCGCATTGCCAACCGGTTCATCTGTGCCATTTTTCTAGATTCCTTATATATGCGTTAATATACGATACTTGTTTTTCTCCTTCTGACTTACTTCACTCTGCATGACTGTCTCTAGGTCCATCCATGTCTCTGCAAATGACCCAATTTCGTTCCTATTTACTTCACTCTGTATGACTGTCTCTAGGTCCATCCACATCTCTGCAAATGACCCAATTTCGTTCCTATTTATGCCGAGTAATATTCCATTGTATATATGCACCACATTTCTTTATCTATTCGTCAGTCCATGGGCATTTAGGTTGCTTCCATGACCTGGCTATTGTAAATAGTGCTGCATTGAACATTGGAGTGCATGTGTCTTTTTGAATTATGGTTTTCTCAGGGTATATACCGAGTAGTGGGATTGCTAAGTCATATGGTAATTCTATTTTTAGTTTTTTAAGGAAGCTCCATACTTTTCTCAATAGTGGCTTCATCAGTTTACATTCCCACCAACAGTGCAAGAGGGTTCCCTTTTCTCCACACCCTCTCCAGCATCTATTGTTTGTAGATTTTCTGATGATGCCCATTCTAACTTGTGTGAGGTGATACCTCATTGTAGTTTTGATTTGCATTTCTCTAATAATTAGTGAAATTGAGCAGCTTTTCATGTGCCTCTTGGCCATCTTTATGTCTTCTTTGGAAAAATGTCTATTTAGGTCTTCTCCCCATTTTTGGATTGGGTTGTTTGTTTTTTTTAATATTGATCTCCATGAGCTGTTTATACATTTTGGATATTAATTCTTTGTTAGTTGCTTCATTTGCAAATATTTTCTCCCATTCTGAGGGTTATCTTTTCATCTTGTTTATGGTTTCCTTTGCTGTGCAAAAGCTTTTAAGTTTCATTAGGTCTCATTTGTTTATTTTTGGTTTTATTTCCATTAGTCTAGGAGATGGATCAAAAAAGATCTTGTTGTGAGTTATGTGAAAGAGTATTCTCCCTATGTTTTCCTCTAAGAGTTTTATAGTGTCTGGTCTTACATTTAGGTCTTTAATCCATTTTGAGTTTATTTTTGTGTATGGTATTAGGGAATATTCTTTAATATAAAGCTGTCCAGTTTTCCCATCACCACTTACTGAAGAGACTGTCTTTTCTCCACTCTATATCATTGCCTCCTTTGTCCTAAAGTAGTTGACCATAGGTGCGTGGGTTTATCTCTGGGTTTCTATCCTGTTGCATTGATTTATATATTCTGAAGTCAGGGTATCTGATTCTTCCAGCTCCATTTTTTTCCCTCAAGATTCCTTGGCTATTCAGGTTCTTTTGTGTCTCCATACAAATTTTAAGATATTTTGTTCTAGTTCTGTAAAAAAATGAGATTGGTAATTTGATCTGTATTGCATTGAATCTGTCCATTGCTTTGGGTAGTATAGCCATTTTCACAATATTGATTCTTCCAATCCAAGAACATGGTATATTTCTTCATCTATTGGTGTCATCTTTGATTTCTTTCATCAGTGTCTTACAGTTTTCTGAGTACAGGTCTTTTACCTCCTTAGGTAAGTTTATTCCTAGGTATTTTATTCTTCTTGTTACAATGGTGAATGTGATTGTTTCCTTAATTTCTCCTTCTGATCTTTCCTTGTTAGTATATAAGAATGCAAGAGATTTCTGTGCATTAATTCTGTATCCTGCAACTTCACCAAGTTCATTGATTAGTTCTCATAGTTTTCTGGTGGTATCTTTAGGATTTTCTATGTATAGTATCATGTCATCTGCCAACAGTGACAGTTTTACTTCTTCTTTTCCAATTTGTATTCCTTTTATTTCTTTTGCTTCTCTGATTGCCATGGCTAGGACTTCCAAACCTATGTTGAATAATAGTGATGAGAGTGGACATCCTTGTTCCTGATCTTAGAGGATATGCTTTCATTTTTTCACCATTGAGAATGATGTTTGCCGTGGGGTTGTTGTATCTGGCTTTTATTATGTTGAGGTAGGTTTCCTCTATGCCCACTTTCTGGAGAGTTTTCATCATAAATGGGTTTTGAATTTTTTCAGATGCTTTTTCTGCTTCTATTGAGATGATCATATGGTTTTTATTCTTCAGTTTGTTAATATGGTGTATCACATTGATTGATTTGCATATATTGAAGAATCCTTGCATCCCTGGGATAAATCCCATTTGATCATAGTGTATGATCCTTTTAATGTGCTGTTGGATTCTGTTTGTTAGTATTTTGTTGACGACTTTTGCATCTATATTCATCAGTGATATTGGTCTGTAATTTTCATTTTTTGTAGTAGCTTTCTCTGGTTTTGGTATCAGGGTGATGTTGGCCTCACAGAATGAGTTTGGGAGTGTTCCTTTCTCTGCAAGTTTTTGGAAGAGTTTGAGAAGGATGGGTGTTAGCTCTTCTCTAAATGTTTGATAGAATTGACCTGTGAAGCCATCTGGGCCTGGACTTCTGTTTGTTGGAAGATTTTTAATCACAGTTTTAATCTCAGTGCTTGTGATTTGTCTGTTCATATTTTCTATTTCTTCCTGGTTCAGTCTTGGAAGGTTATACCTTTCTACGAATTTGTCCATTTTTTCCAGCTTGTCCATTTTATTGGCATAGATATTGGCATTGCTTGTAGTAGTCTCTTATGATGCTTTGTATTTCTGCACTGTCTGTTGTAAAGTCTCCCTTTTCATTTCTAATTTTAATGATTTGAGTCCTCCGTCTCTTTTTCTTCATGAGTCTGACTAGAGGTTTATTAATTTTTTTATCTTATTTTAGTTTTACTGATCTTTGCTATTGTTTTCTTTGTTTCTATTTCATTTATTTCTGCTCTGATCTTTATAACTTATTTCCTTCTACTAATTTTGAGCTTTGTTTGCTCTTCTTTCTCTAGTTTCTTTAGGTGTAAGTTTAGATTGTTTATTTGAAGTTTTTCTTGTTTCTTGCGGTAGGATTGTATTGCTATGAAGTTCCCTCTTAGAACTGCTTTTGCTGCATCTCCTAGGTTTTTGATCATCATGTTTTTGTTGTCATTTGTCTCTAGGTATTTTTTGATTTCCTCATTGATTTCTTCAGTGATCTGTTTGTTATTTAGTAGCATATGTTTAGCCTCCATGTGTTTGTGTCTTTTACGTTTTTTTCCCTGTAATTGATTTCTAATCTCATAGTGTTGTGGTCAGAAAAGGTGCTTGATACGATTTCAGTTGTCTTAAATTTGCAGAGGCTTGATTTTTGACCCAAGATACGATCTATCATGGAGAATGTTCCATGTGCACCTGAGAAGAAAGTGTAATCTGGTGTTTTCAGATGGAATGTCTGATCAATATCAATTAAATCTATCTGGTTTATTTTGTCATTTAAAGCTTGTGTTTACTTATTAATTTTGTGTCTGGATGATCTGTCCATTGGTGTAAGTGAGGTGTTAAAGTCCCCCACTATTTTTGTGTTACTGTTGATCTCCTCTTTTATAGCTGTTAGCATTTGCCTTACATACTGAGGTTCCCCTATGTTGGGTGCATATATATGTATAATTTTTATATTTTCTTCTTGGATTGATCCCTTGATCATTATTTAGTGTTCTTCCTTGTCTCTTGTAACATTCTTTATTTTAAAGGCTATTTTGTCTGATATGAGTATTGCCACTGCAAATTTCTTTTGATTTCCATTTGCATGGAACATCTTTTTCCATCCCCTCACTTTCAGTCTGTATGTGTCCCTAGGTCTGAAGTGGGTCTCTTGTAGACAGCATATATATGGGCTTGTTTCTGTATCCATTCAGCAAGCTTGTGTCTTTTGCTTGGAACATTTAAGCCATTCCTATTTAAGGGAATTATTGATATGTATTTTTCGATTACCATTTTTGTAATTGTTATGTGTTTGTTTTTGTAGGTCCTTTTCTTCTCTTGTGTTTCCCACTCAGAAAATTTCCTTTAGAATTTATTGTAGAGCTGGTTTGGTGGTGCTGAATTCTCTTAGCTTTTGCTTGTCTGTAAAACTTATGATTTTTCCATCAAATCTGAATGAGATCCTTGCTGGGTAGAGTAATCTTGGTTGTAGGTTCTTCCCTTTCATCACTTTCAATATATTGTGCCACTCCCTTATGGCCTGTAGATTTTCTACTGAGAAATCAGCTGTTAACCTTATGAGAGTTCCCTTGTATGTTATTTGTCGTTTTTCTCTTGTTGCGTTTAATAATTTTTCTTTGTTTTTCATTTTTTTCACTTTGTTTGGTATATGCCTCGGCATGTTTCTCCTTGAGTTTTTGCTTCCTGGGGCTCTCTGTGCTTCCTGGACTTGGGTGGCTATTTCCTTTCCCATGTTAGGGAAGTTTTCGACTATAATCTCTTTAAATATTTTCTCAGGTCCTTTCTCTCTGTCATCTCCTTCTGGGACCCCTATAATGCAAATGTTGGTGTGTTTAGTGTTGTCCCAGAGGTCTCTTAGGCTGTGTTCATTTCTTTTCATTCTTTTTTCTTTATTCAGTTCCGTGGCAGTGCATCCCATCATTCTGTCTTCCAGGTCATTTATCCGTTCTTCTGCCTCAGTGTTTCTGCTATTGGTTCCTTCTGGTTTATTTTTCATTTCAGTCATTGTATTGTTCATCTCTGTTTGTTTGTTCTTCAATTCTTTTCAGTCTTTGTTAAACATTTCTTGCATCTTCTTTTTCTTTGCCTCCATTCTTTTTCAGAGGTCCTGCATCATCTTCACTATCATTATTCTGAATTCTTTTTCTGGAAGATTGTCTATCTCCACTTCACTTAATTGTTTTCCTGGGGTTATATATTGTTCCTTCAACTGGTACATAGTCCTCTCCCTTTTCATTTTGTTTATCTTTCTGTGAATCTGGTTTTCATTCCACAGGCTGCAGGATTATAGGTCTTCTTGCTTCTGCTGTGTGCCCTCTGGTGGATGAGGCTATCTAAGAGGCTTGTGCAAGCTTCCTGATGGGAGGGACTGGTCGTGGGTAGAGCTGAGTGTTGCTCTGGTGGGCAGAGCTCAGTATAAGTTTAATCCTCTTGTCTGCTGACTGATGGGGCTGAGTTCCCTCCCTGTTGGTTGTTTGGCCTGAGGCTACCCAACACTGGAGGCTATAGGCTCTTTGGTGGGGCTAATGGCAGACTACAGGAGGGCTTATGCCAAGGAGTACTTCCCAGAACTTCTGCTGCCAGTGTCTTTGTCCCTGTGGTGAGCCACAGCCACCCCCCCCCCGACCCCCTGCAGGAGACCCTCCAACACTAGCATGCAGGTCTGGTTCAGTCTCCTACGGGGTCACTGTTCCTTCCCCCTGGGTTCTGATGCACACACTACTTTGTGTGTGCCTTCCCACCATGGAGTCTCTGTTTCCCTCAGTCCTGTTGAAGTCCTGCAATCAAATCCTGGTAGTCTTCAAAGTCTGATTCTCTGGGAATTCCTCCTCCCGTTGCCTCACCCCCAGATTGGGAAGCCTCATGTGGGACCCAGAACGTTCACTCCAGTGGGTGGACTCCTGTGGTATGTGTTCTTCAGTTTGTGAGTCACCCACCCAGCAGTTATGGACTTTGATTTTATTGTGATTGCGCCTTTCCTACCATCTCATTGCAGCTTCCCCTTTGTCTTTGGATTTGGGGTATCTTTTCTGGTGAGTTCCAATGTCTCCCTGTTGATGACTGTTCAGCAGTTAGTTGTGATTCCGGTGCTCTCACAAGAGGGAGTGAGTGCACGTCCTTCTACTCTGCCATCTTGAACACTGTGCCAAGAATATTATCTTTTAAATAACTTGTAATGGAGTCAATCTGTGAATCCACCTAAACTCAAACTTTGTCAGAGTTCCAAGTTGAATAACGTTTTGAGGATAATGAGTTCCATGTGTGCAGTTATCAACAGGTAATGAAGTACTTCTTTTATTTGTTCCCAAATATGGATTTTAAAAATGAACCACAAACATAAAAATATTTACATAACTCATGGGTGGGACTATGACACCCATTCATAATTTCTTTGCATAATTTAAAAAAAACTCATTAAACATGTAAAGGTAAAATGAACTGGAGGTAGTGATATTGCTGTTATAACTGCAGTAATGAGAAAATAGCAGCAATAACATGACACCAGCTTGATGGTATTTATCAAAAAAATGACCTGTGCTTTCTCAAGGTAACAAGTACCTCAAGCACACTCCAAAGGCATTCTGATTTTTCCTTTTGATTTGCTTGTTTCTCTTTTCAGGCTCTTGGCTAATTATGCCAAATGTTATATACCAATCTCCTATGTGAACAGAACAAATATATGTTAAATAGAAGTTTCTTATTGAATGTATACACAGAATTCAATGACTAACAAATATGACCTCATTTCTTAGGGAAGGAGAATGAGATCAAAATACTTCCAACACTAAGGCTCAGTGTTCACAATAAATTGAAATAATCTCGTTTTCAAAAGATATGGAGTTCTCACCTGCTTGAGAAGATTTTTTATTATGTAGAGACTTTCATGCCCCCTACTGTACATTCAACATGTTTAATGACCACTCATGTAAAATAGAATTTTAAGGAAACACTGCCCGAAATTGGTTTATTTTGAGATTGAAATATTTAAAAATTGTATCCTTTTCTGGAGTTACTTTTTTTGCTATATACAGGATTAGAAGATTTTTAGAGTTCCTGGAAGCAGTAGGGATGGAAGTTTTTGTGTTTATTATATCTAAGTTAAAAGCTCCCACACTTGGGACTTCGCTGGTGGCAGTGGAGTGGTTAAGAATCCGCCTGCCAGTGCAGGGAACACAGGTTCGATCCTAGTCAGGGAAGATCCCACATGCTGCGGAGCAACTGAGCTCATGCACCACAACTGCTGAGCCTGCATTCTAGAGCTCCCATGCTGCAAGTACTGAAGCCCGCGCGCCTAGAGCCTGTGCTCCGCAACAAGAGAAGCCACTGCAATGAGAAGCCTTCACACTGCAATGAAGAGTAGCCCCCACTCACTGCAGCTAGAGAAAGCCTGCATGCAGCAAAGAAGACCCAATGCAGCAACCCCCCCCCCAAAAAAAAAGCTTCCACACTTGATTCCTTAGCTCGCATTTCTAAATTAGAGCATTTATCTTTGTTAAAAATTGATTTTTACCATGGCCAAAAAGTTGATTTATTTTTGTTCGTACTCAACCATTCTTATGAAAAGGAATGAATATGAAGTGCTATTGTGAAATTCCTATAGTGCATTCACTTTAATTTTTTGGCAGCTGTGATTTCTCTGTTTATTTGGATATGACTTAGTGATCCCATATGATCATGATCTGAGGTCCTTAAATCCCTTCCATTTGAGGTAGGAAATATACCAGGCCTCATTAAGAAGTCACCTGTATAGTATATTGATTTTTATAAATTGCTTCTCAAATTATCGTGGGCAGCATGATGGATACAAACTTCACTGAGATCAGGTTATGTTGGGATAAAATTAATATATTTGCTAGTAGTTATTGTCACAACTATTCTCTTACTGTGCCATGAGTAGTTGTCCTTTGGTAAATTATTTAAAATATAAACTTTTGTCTTCATTCTCATTGAAGGTATATGTTGAGTAAATTATGCTTATTGTTATGTTATAGATGTCAATCTTGATGCGTGAGAAGCTATGATCCTTCCTAGGTCAGTCTTACCTGTCCACAGCCATTGCTGAAGAATCTGACTTGTGAAGATGATAGAATTCTGCCCCCTTGATTTGACTGATTGGGAAATAGGGAAATAATTAGTGGTTAATAAGGGGAGCAAAAATTGAAAGATGTCATGGGTTAAAATTAGAACCCTAAGTGATGATCACAAGCCAAAGTTCTGAGGAGGCAGAACTGTGAGTAAACAGAAGTTACCAAGAAGAGAAAGGATAGCAAATCTGTCTCCAGTTGTATGAATGGAGATAGGTAGCCTAGTTAAGGTAAAGCCAGAACACCGGTATAAAGATTCTGCCATGTTACAGGGTTTTTATTCTCTGGGCACCAGCTTGTCGGGTTTCTGTAGCTATGTCCATGTATCCTCACAGCACACTTCCTGTTATATAACTCAAGTTTGTCTCTCTCTTTTTTTTTTTTTTTTTTTTTTGCGATACGTGGGCCTCTCACTGTTGTGGCCTCTCCCGTTGCAGAGCACAGGCTCCGGACGCACAGGCTCAGCGGCCATGGCTCACGGGCCCAGCCGCTCTGCGGCATGTGGGATCTTCCCAGACCGGGGCACAAACCTGTGTCCCCTGCATCGGCAGGCAGACTCTCAACCACTGCGCCACCAGGGAAGCCCTGTCTTTCTTTCTTGACATACAATGAGAATTTTTTTTTTTCTAACAGCAGAACCAATTCTTTAAGTGAAATATTTTTTAGCTTCCTTATATTTTAAAGCAAATGAAGTCCTGTACACTTGAGGCAATGGTAGTGAGCTAAAGTGCCTGTCACTCTTCCCTTAGTTCTCCCAATTCTACACTGTCACCTGCTGAGACAGTTCTGTAGATTCTAGTTACCTCTTCCTGTAGTTTAAACTTCACTAATTTGAAGTAAAGATACAGGTAAAGCCATAAACAAGTGGTGAAAGGAGCAGGGGGACCTAGACACACAGAGGCATTTATTTCTCTTGAGTTTGAATCATTATTTTATTATGATTCCTATCATGATTCTTTTGCTATGAGACCTCTTCTTCTCAAACTACTTTCATTCCTCCCATGATCTCACAAAATATCACAAAATTTGTGTTCAACTATAAGCTTGGCATCTTCAGCCTAAACCGCTTCCTTGAACTCTGGACTCCTCTGTCCACTTGCCTACCAATCATGTCCTTTGTGTGGCTAGTAGGCATCTCAGAAAGTAGTGGGAAAATGAAGTCATTACACAAAGCAGTTGTGTAGTTAAACTGAATGCGAGAGAAACTATGTTCTAGCAGCCAGTAATGTTGGATCTGGTAATTTGACTAAGGCAAAGCATCATCAGACATTACGTTAAATTAATATTAATTTTAACTTATTGCTTTTATAGCTTTGATCATATTTAATTTGTATGTTTTTGCTTTTATATTTAGGTAAGGAGTTTATATTTGGATTTATGTTTTAAATATTTAAATTACCATAAACACAATTGAAGTTATTACCGGTAATGCATAAGGCTTTGTATTCCTCTAATATAAAGTGTCCATGAGAACCATTAACTGACACCATTATTACATACTATTAACCCTATTTATGTTGTTCACAGAGTGGTCTTTTATCTGCTAGCATCCTAATAGCAAAAGTTTTTTTTTAAATCAGATACTTTTAGAAGGGGAGCTGTATGTTTTTGCTGAATAAAGCAGGATAAATTGATGAGGCTTGTTTTGATGTGTAAAGGTAGAATGCAAAGATATTTAAAACTGAATGCAAAGATATTTCTTACATTCACTTTATGTTTTACTTTCACCATGTCTTAGAAGGTAAAGGTTATGTTTATAGTGTTTGTTGGGAGTCATTTAATAATATGATTAGAAAGTTAAAAGGTTACTTTTTGAGGTGTCATCAAATGCCACAGCTTCAAAATATATTGATTTGCTGAAAGTATTTGGTTTAACTTGTGGCTGGATTTTCTTTTAGGAGTGCATGCTTTTGTTGATACCAAGAGACATACTAGTTTACCTTTCTTTCTACCTCCCCTCATTAATAATTGTGTTGTGGCAAAAGCATGTAGATTATGTGTAATTGGAGGAAGCTAAAAGTGAAGTAGAGAGGAACCAAGGAAATGATAAAATAAAATAGAATTTCATTGATAGTGGTGATAAAAAAAAAAAACTTCCTCTTGCCACTAGTATTACCTTTATCAGTAGCAATATTAGTAAAATAATCTCCAGAATTAAACTCAGAAATGATTCAGCTCTTTCATTTTATATAATTGTGGAGAGTTTGTTTACGGACAAATATTTCTTAAGCAGCAGCTCTGTGTAAGAGACTGTGAATAGAGCTTTATACATAAATTTTACCCTCACAAAAGTCTTCAAGGTCTGTGTTATTACCTTCATTGTGCAGACTATGAACCAGAGGTGCCAAGTGGTTAAGTAGTGTGACCTGTGTCAGGCAATGTGTAGTGGACTTAGGTTTCAAAAACCAGATTTGTGTGGTTTCCAAATTCATACTGTTGCTGTTACATCTCTTTAATAAAAATCAGAAAGATGACTATGGAATACCGTGCATTTAGTAAAATATAAGGCCTGTGTTCTTGTAAACTAGTTCTAAAGGCAATTCCTATTAATGCTCTATTAATATTTGGAGCACTGTCCGCATTTTAAACTGTGTAAGATAACTAATTTAAGAGAACAACAGCACACTTATATACTTGTAATTTCTAGATTATCAAAAATGAAACAAATAGTTATTTTTTAGTTGCACTCTTTAGAGTATATACTAAAAAGAAGTTATGGTAACTGAAGTACCTGACTGTCATCTTGAGATGGTTGTTCTTCAGGATCCTTAATTATGTATTCAAGGTTCTTACAATATATAGACCAACATACTAGTTACTTGTTATTTCTAACATTAATAGTATTAATATTTCTACTAGTTTCCCAAATTAGAGACATTTTGGACCAGTAAATAGGGCTATTGGACTCCTTCCTTCATTTCTTGAATGCTAAAGCATTTGATCCCATTAGGTCGTGGTTATCAACATCAAAAGACAATTCCAACATTCATTTTTGGGATCCCTGTTAACTCTGCAGTTATCAAGAAAAAGATGATGGTATGTGTCTCATAAATGATTAAGTGGGAATTAGAAAACACAATAGTTCCCCCTGACAGCCCTTTACCACTGGCTTTCTAGAAACCTATGATCAAATTTAGTACACATTTCTTACAACTAATCCCTATTCTTGGGGAATTTTTCATCTTTAAAAGTCTTATTATATCTTATTATATCTCTTATGAAATCTATTTTTATTGTTTTGTACTCACCTGTACATTTTTTGGTAATATGTTTGTAATTTAGACCCTCTCCAGTTCTCTTTAGAAAGCATATATATTCTCTTTCCACTGAATAATATAGAACTATATTGTGTTAAACAAAAATAAAGGATAATTTAGTTGTTGAATCTATGAGGCCAAAGAAAACTATGACTAGAGAAAAAATTTGAGTGTATTGGTGAAATTTATCATTGTCTTACCATGTAGCAATACTCCCTTTCAAAAAGTTGCCTAAAAGGGATTGCCTTGGTAAACTTTCTTTGGAATGTTACTTGCTAGATGCTTGAAAGATGTGAAAAGGCAAACCACCAAATGTGTATGTGTTTAAAAGTTGATCTTTACAACTAAGAGGAAATAGTGGCTTTTGACTTAGTTATTCATTCCACACAGCAGTGGACAGGTTGTTATTGTACAACACCAAACATTCTGGGGTGAGATTTGCTGTAATAACATAAACCAACAGGTTTAAATCTCAGAAATGACCTTTTAAAGGGCAGACATTCAATTTTGACAAAAGTGATCAACAGCAGGCTTGAGGGTAAAATATAAAAATTTTAAATCCTACCATTAGGCAACTTATTTAAAAACACAGGATGAGAGGCACAGATGGTTCATATTAACAAAAGCAAATAAACAAAAGACTAAAAAACAGGACTATAAAATCAGCGATGGCAAGAGATCTGGCCATCAGACTGGCTCTGAAATATATATCTCTTTATCAGTCAGCATTTATTGCGAATTGGAGGTAAAATACAACATAAGTCTTTACTTTGAAGAAATTTACCTACTGATAAAGGTGATAGAGTTTACATCAGTTGTATAAATCTATGTGCAAATGAAATTTCACCCTATAAAATTATTTGTACGGAAGAATGAAACAAGTTTTGAAAAAGATTTTTAAAAATCTCATCCATGAATAGATACAAACGCAGTTGTAAATTGCTATGCTTCCCTATGTTCCGAGAGCTATACTTCTCTCAGTCTCTTCTGCCAAATTATATAAAACTAAAGTATGGAGAAGTGGTATTTGTTTCCAAGAGTAATTACTGCATTCATATGATTGGACTTATTGGTCAGATAACATTTATGAACCAACTATAGTGTGTGCACAATACTTCATAAAAGTTAAGTGGGAGTGAGAAGATGGTGGTTTGGATGGGGGCATGTTCATAAGAAATAATAACGGTTTTTGTCCTTATGAGTGTAGTAGTTTGATAGATATGACTGGGGTTGGGGAGGGGAAAGAAATGAGAGTGAATATTTGTGTTCCATAAACTATTCTTCATTCCTTTTTCTACCCTTTCTTCTTGGGGTTGTTTCTCCTTTCTTTTTTAAAAAAATCTTTCTTCTTTTCTTATATTTCCCAGATACTTATGTATTGAGACCAAAGTGGTTTGAGTAGAGGAAGTATATGGTTGAATTGCTTATGGGTCAGCATTTTAGTTTTTCTTTTCTGTTGGTCCCCATTCTTGACTCAATTCTTAGTCACAGTATACCCATCCACCTTTGTGCCTGTGTGTGGAAAGGGGAATTTGATTCTTTTGCTAATCTAAGGGCTTAGAATCCTTGATTTTTTGTAATTTGAGGGCCTGAGCGAGGGAAAAGAAGAGGCCTCCTCAAATTCCAACTGATTATAAATTTTGGTTTTATGAATGCCCTAGGCATTTGACTGTTGTCCTTCGTAGATACTTCCTGTGATAGCATGTGAGGCTGTCAATAGGAAGCTAATCTATTTGATCGCTTAAATAAAGTGAACGATTTCAAGGACACCTGCTTATACGGAACACTATTCTATATCAAATTGCTTTTATTGGCTTATTTTATAGATTGAAAGACTGAGTAGCATAGAAAGTTTAGTGACTTTCCAGCACAGCCCAGCAAGTCACTATTAAGATAATGCAGACTAATGAAACGTGGATGTAAAGCCTAACAGGCAATTGTGTATGTGCGTTTTTTTTGCCGAGGCCTCTTACGGGCTCCATTTTATTTTCTGTGGTTGCTTGTTTCTTTCAGCTGACCTCACTTCAAAAGCACCAGCTCTCAGAAGCAGTAACCTGATAGTGGCACCATTGGCACCATCTGGCTCATCATTGACCTGGAGACCCTGGCTCTATATAGTAGCCCCTCCACATAGACATGCCTGTGATTGACTCACAAAATGCACTCACTCTGTGAGGGGAAATTTTTATCTGATTGAATGACTTGAATGGGCCAGGGGTACTAATGTGTATACAGAAATCTATGGCATATTTTTCTTTTTCGAAAATGTGAGCTCCACTTGTCAGGATAAAGAATATTTTTTTCATTTGCAAGGTTTCTCTCTCTGTCTCTGACTTCACATTTCCTCTCTGCTACATCAGCCCTGAATGAACTGTAAATGGGATAATGTAGAGCGCAGGAAGGACATGATGTTCAAGGGGGGCAAGGCAGGGAGGGGTATCTTTTTCACAGTTGATCTTCTAATGACTGTTCAGTCTTCCAGATGGCTGGCACAGTGATCAATTCTAACACTTTAGACAGTACCGTTCCAGCTGCTAGTACCTTTGTCATACCTAGTGTTGCATTCAGTGCCAGTCTGACAGGGCAGTGTTGGCAGAATTTTTCTAACCTCAGGTACAAAAGCAAAGCAAACAGTTTGTGATAAATGGATCAGAAACATTTCCTGTCTCCCTTTGGAAGGAAATTTTTTTCTTTTTTTCTCAGACAAATGAGGGTGAAATAAGGCAGGCTTGTGGGGAAAGAGATGAATCAAAGAATTTCCTTATGTTTCAATCAATACTAAGTGTTTTAACATATGTTTTCCCCTGGGAGGGTGGAACCGGGGCTGTCATAGAGTAATTAGAGGCTGGTGCACTGAGCATTGTGTATACCCTTCAACCAAATACCACAGGTAGTTAAGCCTTTTTGTATGTCTCTGTGGCAGGTATCCTCCTTCCTGGCAGTCACAGAGAAGTGTCTACAGATGTTTTCTGCAGGTGTCTCCTAGCAGGGACTCCCTTTTACTGACTGCTTTCTCTTATCGTCTGCTTCTTTTCTTCATTCCCATACCTATCCATTTCCTTCTAGTGAACTTTTTGCTGCTCTTCTCTCTCTCACACCTGTCTCCTAGTTCCCTTGACTCTTTGTCCCTTCTTCTTCCTTGCATCTGCAGTCTGGCAAGAAGACCATCTGTTCTTTTCCAAATCTCTTGTCAAAATTCACTTTTGGGAAATGTTTTCAGTACATTACCATAATAAGTGCATTTCTAAAGATTAACAGTTGAGTATCAAAGGAAGAAAAAAATACACAAACATATAATAAAAATAGTGCCTTATCTCTAATTTAAGTTACCCATTAATTGTGAAATATATGATACATTTAATGCATTCATTTATTTAATAAATTTTTCCTGACTAAAAGAACCCAGAAATCTATATTTAGGAAGAAAATTTTTCTGACCTAAAATTAAACAATACATGGAAAAATAAATAAATAACTTTACTAAAAATCAAAAGTTAGCCCATCACTATTGAAGCTGTATTTTGTCCTACTAATATTAGGCACACTACTATTAGGCACACTACTATTAGGCACACTACTATTACCATTAGGCACACTACTATTATACTAGGGAGAATAAGAAAGTCTAATAAAAACTGTTGTCTAGAAAAATGGTACAGATGTACCTATTTGCAGGTCAGGAATAGAGAAGTAGACGTAGAGAATGGACATGTGGATGCGGGGGGAAGGGGAGGGTGGGACGAATTGGCATATATACACTACCACGCCTAAAATAGATAGCTAGTGGGAACATTCATTCTATAAAGCACAGGAAGCTTAGTTCAGTGCCCTGTGACAACCTAGTTGGGTGGGTTGGGGGGTGGGGATGGGAGGGAGGTCCAAGAGGGAGGGGATGTAGGTGTACATATAGCTGATTCATTTCATTGTACAGCAGAAACTAATACAATATCGTAAAGGAATTGTACTCCAATAAAAAAAAAAGTGTTCTGAGCTCACTAATTGTTGAGAAGGACTGTTAAAAAAAAAAAAAACACAAAAAAACTGTTGGACCAAATAAGGTATCTTGTCAATAGTTAGATTTTTTGAAGTTTTATGCAAAGATAACACATACACTATTTTAAATTTGTTTAAATACCCTGGAAAATTATTTTTTCCTTTACTTCTATGTACTTCTACTATTTCTCCTCTAGATTTTTCTACAGAACTTCTTGTTTTCCCTTTCATTATTCTCATACTGTAGATAGATTTCATTCCTTATACTTCTATACCCTCAAATTGTACAAGCACAGAGTTTTAAACGTTTTAAAAATTGTAATTTATGTTAGCTGTTATAGTCAAAGATAATCTGGATAAGCAACATAGATTTATTATACATTGCTTTTATTCTTTTAGTAGATGGCATAGAGTTAAGACTGATAAAGAACACTTGGGATGCATTTACCTGTAATTGTTTTCATACCGTATCTTTCTATCTCCCTAACTGGTTTCAGAGCCTAAAAAATTAGGGGAAATATACACCTTGGTAAAAGACAAGAGAAGCACACACTGTGCCGGAACACAAAAATTTGTACAGATGTGGAGAAAGTGTTCCAGCCTCGCTAGCTCTCATAATTGAGAATCAATTCTTTAAAAAAAAAAGGCAATCCAAAAGTGTGTCCTCAGCTTCTTAGAAAGAAATAATTTAAAGCGGAAGCAGGGAGAGATGAAATGGGGGTGAGTACAGAGAATTAAAATAAATGCCAAATTTAGAGGCATTAAATTTTTCTTTGGGTTAATTCTTATTTTTGTTTACCCAGGATTTTTTTTTTTTTTTTTGACAAATACTTAACTACATAATTGGGTGACTTCATTTAGGGAAGAGAAATTAGCACACTTTTTAAAAAAAGACTATTCCAAGGGCAAACAAATCTTTAATGAAAATTCATTGAAACTTTTTAAAAAGTACTTTAAAAAGTATTTTTTTAAAAAGGTACTTTAAAAGTCCTTGGGTGGAAATGTGCTCATTTTCAGACATAGGCGCCTCTCTGGCATCATTATATGAACACTAAAGGACCATCAGAGCCACTCAAACCACCAAGGGGAACAGACTTGAGCTGAATAAAGTGAACAAGTCTCTCTACTCTGAGGACAATTTTGTTAAAAATCAGATATTTTTATGCTTTATTAGCATAAAACAGAATTTCAAAGTTTGTGTCTCCCATGAGTTTCTTTATATGGTTCCCCCCCACTCCACTTTCATTCTTTCACCCTAAGTAAGTAGTAACTCTATGCTTTCATAAATTAGTAGTTTTCTGTATTTATTCTGCAAAACCAGATTTAGATATGACACAGTAAAAGAGTGAATATTGATTAATATAAATGAACATATATCATTAACTGCTCAGATGGAAAATCATTGTGTGTGTGTGTGTGTGTGTGTGTGTGTGTGTGATTGCTATAAATATTTTCCTAAACATATTTTCAGAGAAAAAAATCCCAAACCTGTGTAATAATTTACAGAAAAGGAAGGAGAGAAGGACTCCAGATATGAAGAAGGATTCATTTGGAGCAAATAGTCATGGACTCTAGTCACAGATCACTTTATGATTTCATAAAGTTTGAACATTAATTCAATATTGATTCGGTAATGTTTGAACAAGATAGTACAAAACGGAAAGGATTAAAACAAGTGGCCTGTAACCCATTTCTCTTCTGATAAATAATTACCAGAGTACCAGACCAGTTGATTCCCTTCCAGTGAAAGGAAGCAGGTGACCAACATCACTGTAAACATGCTGCTAACCATCCTCATGGTATTGCTTAGCAGGAGAATCCTTATCTGTGGAACGCTAGTAGTTCAATATCCTTGTTTTAGGATTACTGAAGGCAAACAAATACAGAATCTGTGGGTTTATGGGACAACCTCACTGGGATCTCAAGTGTTACTGTGAGCCAGAAAGTTCGTGGGATATAGAAAGGAAGGGCTTGTAGAGCCACATGGTATATCCCAGAGCTCTCCCTGCTTCGCCTTTGCCTCTTGATTCTGGGTGAGATCTCTGATTTGTGCGAGTCTTGATTTGACAACTAATCAAGTTGTGTCAGTTCAAAAATAGTTTTCATTTATTAAATAACTAAATTGGACAGCATACAATAATTTTACATACATCATCTCATTGAACTGTCACAAGAACCAATTCATTGCCCTCATTTTACAGAGGAAATAACTGAAGCTCAGAGAGGTTACTAATTTGCCTTAAATTACACAGTTAGTAAATGGTAGAGCCTGGCACCATGCTAGGTCCCTTGGGGACAGGTGGAAATATAAAACCTAGTCTCTGTTTTTCTGTAATAATCCTCCTTGCTCCATACAAATGGTGTTCCCGGTCCCTGCCAATAACACATCAGACTTTTACTAAAAAGAAACATGAGTATAATGTTGCAGCAGTAGTAGCAAAAAGGCTATTTAAATCAGTATGTAAAAAAAAGTCTTGTTGAGGAGGAGGTTTACCTGGAGAGAAGACTGAGTATACTGTGTAATTTCAGGGAATTTGAGGGAATTTGAACTTTAGTTAGGATAAAGACTAACAAAAGAGTGGCCAACATCACTTATATTCTGAGATGTGTGAGATGATAGAAGTGTTTAAATGGAGATTAGAAATCATTTTATGCTATCTACTCTGTAGAGATGTAAATCTCAGTCTGTGAAATCAGGTGTGCTGGAAATGTAACTTTGCTTTTTATTACTTATTTTAAACCTACTCCAAGCCTCCTTTTTTACTGGGTAATAGAAAATCTAAGTCAATGCACAGTTTTCATCTCCTCCCTGAAGTGAGTCTGAGTTCTAGGGGACTTCTGAAGAGTCCAGGCAACGTATTGAGATTGGAGCACACTTTCGTGCTTGACATCTGCTGAGCTATACATCATCTCATTGGGTCCTTGATCTTTGCATTTTTTTCCCCAGATCACTGCTGTGCCTGTGCCATGTCTTGATTTTAGATTATAGGCCTCTTGGGGTATGCTGAGACCCCATTCGATGTTTTTTCTCCTCCTAAATCATTCTGGTGGGCAGCAGAAACTACAAGATTGTCTGAGGTCGATTGTCCTAAACCTACAGTGCAGCCTCTGCTTTTGTGTCATTTCTAGTATGCAGGGAAATTCTGAGGTCTTTCCACCTTTCTGGGCTCTACTGGGAAGTGACGTAGTTTCTCTGTAATCTGGACGTCCTCACAACTCTTTGGAATTGTTTTTTGTCCCATTCTATCTATCTGGTCCAAATTAAAAGGCATGGTTAGTGCACAGGCAACTTTCTTAGGGACACATCAATGCCTAAGCTATCTTTGCTTCTCCTCTTAATGGAAATAGAAAGGTTTACCTTTACCTTCTATATCCTTTATATCCTTGAAGCCTCCTACACCTTATATTTTTGACACTTCAAACCTTATTTTATGTTCTTCTGCTCTCCCAAACTTTGCATATATGCCAAGTGTTTAGCTGCCCAAGTGGGAAAAGTTTTAAAAAGTAACATGAAATAGAAGAAATGTCATAATCACTTAGTATTCTTTTACCACCTCTCACGTAAAGATGAGAAATGAGAACTGTGGAGATGAGAGAAGGGAGTCCAGTCAAGAAGCAGAGCCGAAGGGGAAGGGGCTTCCCTGGTGGTGCAGTGGTTAAGAATCCGCCTGCCAATGCAGAGGACACGGGTTCTAGCCCTGGTCTGGGAAGATCCCACATGCCGTGGAGCAACTAAGTCTGTGCGCCACAACTACTATGCCTGTGTTCTAGAGCCCACAAACCACAACTACTGAGCCCACGTGCCACAACTACTGAAGCCCGTGTGCCTAGAGCCCATGCTCTGCAACAAGAGAAGCCACTGCAGTGAGAAGACTGCACACCACAGTAAAGGTTAGCCCCCGCTCGCCACAACTAGAGAAAGCCTGCGCACAGCAACGAAGACCCAATGCAGCCAAAAATAAATAAATAAAATAAATAAATTTATTTTAAAAAAGGAAGCAGAGCCAAGACCAGTAGGTAGAGAGTTCAGCTTTCCCTTCTTCCGTGATGCCATTGTCCCATTCAAACTTCCAGGACAGGACAGAAATGTTATATCAACAATAGCAGAGAAGACCTTCAAGATGGCGGAAGAGTAAGACATGGAGATCACCTTCCTCTCCACAAAT
The DNA here is from genome assembly GCF_949987515.2 of Delphinus delphis. Taxonomy (NCBI): domain Eukaryota; kingdom Metazoa; phylum Chordata; class Mammalia; order Artiodactyla; family Delphinidae; genus Delphinus; species Delphinus delphis. The sequence continues at coordinate 89,288,818 of NC_082685.1, read as the reverse complement.
ACATCAGAAATACACGTGCATGTGGAACAACTCCTACAGAACACCTACTGAACACTGGTAGAAGACCTCAGACTTCCCAAAAGGCAAGAAACTCCCCACAAACACGGGTAGGGCAAAAGAAAAAAGAAAAAACAGAGACAAAAGAATAGGGACAGGACCTGCACCAGTGGGAGGGAGCTGTGAAGGAGGAAAAGTTTCCACATACTAGGAAGCCCCTTCACTGGTGGAGACAGGAGTGGTGGTGGTGGGGGGGGAGCTTCAGAGCCACAGAGGAGAACACCGCAACAGGGGTGCAGAGGGCAAAGTGGAGAGATTCCCACACAGAGGATCAGTGCCGACCAGCACTCACCAGCCCGAGAGTCTTGTCTGCTCACCCGCCAGGGCAGGTAGGGGCTGGGTGGTGAGGCTTGGGCTTCGGAGGTCAGATCCCAGGGAGAGGACTGGGGTTGGCTGCATCAGCACAGCCTGAAGGTGGTCTAGTGCGCCACAGCTAGCTGGGAGGGAGTCCGGGAGAAAGTGTGGACCTGCCTAAAAGGCAAGAGACCATTGTTTAGGGTGTGCGAGGAGAGGGGATTGAGAGCACGACCTAAACAAGCTCCAGAGATGGGCACGAACTGCGGCTATCAGCGCGGACACCAGAGATGGGCATGAGATGCTAAGGCTGCTGCTGCAGCCACCAAGAAGCCTGTGTGCAAGCACAGGTCACTATCCACACCTCCCCTCCCGGGAGCCTGTGCAGCTCGCCACTGCCAGGGTCCCATGATCCAGGGACAACCTCCCCGGGAGAACACACGGTGCACCTCAGGCTGTTGCAACATCACACTGGCCTCTGCCGCCGCAGGCTCGCCCCGCACTCTGTACCCCTCCCTCTCCCCGGCCTGAGTGAACCAGAGCCCCCTAATCAGATGCTCCTTTAATCCCGTCCTGTCTGAGTGAAGAATAGATGCCCTCAGGCGTCCTACACGCAGAGGCAGGGCCAAATCCAAAGCTGAACCCAAAGCTGGAAATCTCTCCCAGTAGCCTCAGGAGCAGCAGATGAAGTCTCCACAATAAACTTGATGTACCCTGCATCTGTGGAATACCTGAATAGACAACGAATCATCCCAAAATTGAGGTGGTGGACTTTGGGAGCAGCAATATATATATTTTTTTCCTTTTTCTCGTTTTTTGAGTGTGTATGTATATTCTTCTTTGTGTGATTTTGTCTATAGCTTTGCTTTTACCAATTGTCCTAGGGTTCTGTCTGTCCATTTTTTTTTTTTAGTATAATATTTAGTGCTTATTACCATTGGTGGATTTATTTTTTGGTTTGGTTGCTCACTTCTTTCTTTTTTTTATTACTTTTTAATTCTTAAATAATTTTTAATATTTATTTTTTATTTTATCTTTTTCTCTTTCATTCTTTCTTTCTTTCTTTCTCCTTCCTCCCTCCCTTCCTTCCATCATTCCTTCCTTCCCTTCTTTCTTTCTCCTTCCTCCCTCCCTCCCTCCCTCCCTCACTCCCTCCCTCCCTCTCTCTCTCTCTCTCTCTCTCTTTCTTTCTCCCTTTCTTTCTTTCTTTCTTTCTTTCTTTCTTTCTTCCTTCCTTCCTTCCTTCCTTCCTTCCTTCCTCTCCCTTTTCTTCTGAGCCATGTGGCTGACAGAGTCTTAGTGCTCTAGCCAGGTGTCAGGCCTGAGCCTCTTAGGTGGGAGAACTGAGTTCAGGACATTGGTCCAAGAGAAATCTCCCAGCTCCACATAATATCAAATGGTGAAAGCTCTCCCAGAGATCTCCATCTCAACGCTAAGACCCAGCTCCACTCAACGACCAGCAGGCTACAGTGCTGGACACCCTATGCCAAACAACTAGCAAGACAGGAACACAACCCCACCCATTAGTAGAGAGGCTGCCCAAAGTCATAGTAAGTCTACAGACTCCCCAAAACACACCACTAGATGCGGTCCTGCCCACCAGAAAGACAAGATCCAGCCTCATCCTCCAGAACACAAGCACCAGTCCCCTCCACCAGGAAGCCTACACAACCCACTGAACCAATCTTAGCCGCTGAGGGCACACACCAAAAACAACAGGAACTGTGAACCTACAGCCTGTGAGAAGGAGACCCCAAATACAGTAAGTTAAGCAAAATGCGAAGACAGAGAAACACCCAGCAAATGAAGGAGCAAGGTAAAAACCCACGAGACCAAACAAATAAAGAGGAAATAGGCAGTCTACCTGAAAAATAATTCAGAGTAATGATAGTGAACATGATTCAAAATGTTGGAAATAGAATGGAGAATATACGAGAAACGTTTAACAAGGACCTAGAAGAACTAAGAGCAAACAATGATGAACAACACAATAAATGAAATTTAAAATTCTCTAGAAGGAATCAATAGCAGAATAATTTAGGCAGAAGAATGGATAAGTGACCTGGAAGATAAAATAGTGGAAATAACTACTGCAGAGCAGAATAAAGAAAAAAGAATGAAAAGAATTGAGGACAGTCTCAGAGACCTCTGGGACAACACTAAACACAGCAACATTCGAATTATAGGAGTCCCAGAAGAGGAAGAGAAAAAGAAAGGGACTGAGAAAATGTTTGAAGAGATTATAGTTGAAAACTTCCCTTATATGGGAAAGGAAATAGTTAATCAAGTCCAGGAAGTGCAGAGAGTCACATACAGGAAAAATCCAAGGAGAAATACGCCAAGACACATATTAATCAAACTGTCAAAAATTAAATACAAAGAAAAAGTATTAAAAGCAGCAAGGGAAAAACAACAAATAACATACCAGGGAATCCCCATAAGGTCAACAGCTGATCTTTCAGCAGAAACTCTGCAAACCAGAAGGGAGTGGCAGGACATATTTAAAATGATGAAGGGAAAAACCTACAACCATGATTACTCAGCAAGGATCTCATTCAGATTTGACAGAGAAATGAAAACCTTTACAGACAAGCAAAAGCTAAGAGAATTCAGCACCACCAAACCAGCTTTACAGCAAATGCTAAAGGAACTTCTCTAGGCAGGACACACAAGAGAAGGAAAACACCTACAATAAAAACCCAAAACAATTAAGAAAATCGTAATAGGAACATACATTTCCCTAATTACCTTAAATGTAAATGGATTAAATATTCCAGCCAAAAGACATGGATACAAAAACAAAACTTGTATATATGCTGTCTATGAGAGACCCACTTCAGTCCTAGAGACACATACAGACTGAAAGTGAGGGGATGGAAAATGATATTCCATGCACATGGAATTCAAAAGAAAGCTGGAGTAGCAATTCTCATATCAGGCAAAATAGACTAAAATAAAGATTATTACAAGAGACAAGAAGGACACTACATAATGGTCAAGGGATCAATCCAAGAAGAAGATATAACAATTGTCAATATTTATGCACCCAACATAGGAGCACCACAATGCATAAGGCAAATGCTAAGAGCCAGAAAAGGGGAAATTGACAGTAAGACAAACATAGCAGGGGACTTTAACACCACACTTTCACCAATGGACAGATCATTCAAAATGAAACTAAATAAGGAAACCCAAGCTTTAAATGATACATTAAACAAGATGGACTTAATTGATATTTATAGGAAATTCCATCCAAAAACATCAGAATACACTTTCTTCTTAAGTGCTCATGGAACATTCTCCAGAATAGATCATATCTTGGGTCACAAATCAAGCCTTGGTAAATTTAAGAAAATTGAAATTGTATCAAGTATTGTTTCCAACCACAAAGCTATGAGACTAGATAGCAATTACAGGAAAAAAATCTATAAAAAATGCAAACACATGGAGGCTAAACAATACACTACTTAATAACGAAGTGATCACTGAAGAAATCAAAGAGGAAATAAAAAAATACCTAGAGGGCTTCCCTGGTGGCTAAGTGGTTGAGAGTCCACCTGCTGATGCAGGGGAGACAGGTTCGTGCCCCAGTCCGGGATGATCCCACATGCTGTGGAGCGGCTAGGCCCGTGAGCCATGGCCGCTGAGCCTGCTCATCCTGAGCCTGTGCTCTGCAATGGGAGAGGCCACAACAGTGAGAGGCCCATGTACCGCAAAAAGAAAAAACAAAAAACAAAAAAAACCCCTAGAAACAAATGACACTGGAAACATGATGACCCAAAACCTGTGGGATGCAGCAAAAGCAGTTCTAAGAGGGAAGTTTATAGCAATACAATGCTACCTCAAGAAGCAGGAAACAGCTCAAACAACCTAACATTACACCTAAAGCAATTAGAGAAAGAAGAACAAAAACACTCCAAAGTTAGCAGAAGGAAACAAATCATAAAGATCAGATCAGAAATAAATGAAAAAGAAATGAATGAAACAATAGCAAAGATCAGTAAACCTAAAAGCTGGTTCTTTGAGAAGATAAACAAAATTGATAAACCATTAGCCAGACTCATCAAGAAAAAAAAGGGAGAAGACTCAAATCAATAGAATTAGAAATGAAAAAGGAGTAGTAACTACTGACACTGCAGAAATACAAAGGATTGTGAGAGATTACTACAAGCAACTATATCCCAATAAAATGGACAAACTGGAAGAAATGGACAGATTCTTAGAAAAGCACAACCTTCTGAGACTGAACCAGGAAGAAATACAAAATATGAACAGACCAGTCACAAGCACTGAAATTGAGACTGTGATTAAAAATCTTCCAACAAACAAAAGCCCAGGACCTGATGGCTTCACAGGCGAATTCTATCAAACATTTAGAGAAGAGGTAACACCTGTCCTTCTCAAAACCTTACAAAATATAGCAGAGGAAGGAACACCCCCCTACTCATTCTATGAGGCCACCATCTCCCTGATACGAAAACCAGACACAGATGTCACAAAAAAAGAAAACTACAGGCCAATTTCACTGATGAACATAGATGCAAATATCCTCAAGAAAATCCTAGCAAGCAGAATTGAACAGCACATTAAGAGGATCATACACCATATCAAGTGGGGTTTTATGCCAGGAATGCAAGTATTCTTCATTATATGTAAATCAATCAATTTGAAACACCATATTAACAAACTGAATTATACAGACCATATGATCATCTCAATAGGTGCAGAAAAAGCTTTTGACAGAATTCAATCCCCATTTATGATAAAAACTCTCCAGAAAGAAGGCATAGAGGGAATTTACCTCAACATAATAAAAGCCATATGTGACAAACCCACAGCCAACATCGTTCTCAATGGTGAAAAACTGAAACCATTTCCACTAAGATCAGGATGAAGACAAGGTTGCTCACTCTCACCACTATTATTCAACATAGTTATGGATGTTTTATCCACAGCAATCAGAGAAGGAAAAGAAATAAACGGAGTCCAAATCGGAAAAGAAAAAGTAAAGCTCTCATTGTTTGCAGATGACATGATACTATACATAGAAGATCTTAAAGATGTTTTCTAGTAGAAAACTACTATTGCTAATCAATGAATTTGGTGAAGTAGCAGGATACAAAATTAATGCACAGAAATCTCTTGTATTCCTATACACTAATGATGAAAAATCTGAAAGAGAAATTAAGGAAACACTCCCATTTGCCATTGCAACAAAAAGAATCAAATACCTAGGAATAAACCTATCTAAGGAGACAAAAGACTTCTATGCAGAAAACTATAAGACACTGATGAAAGAAATTATAGATGATGCAAACAGATGGAGAGATACACCATGTTCTTGGATTGGAAGAATCAACATTGTGAAAATGACTGTACTACCCAAAGCAATCTACAGATTCAGTGCAATCCCTATCTAACTACCAATGGCATTTTTCACAGAACTAGAACAAAGAAATTCACAGTTTGTATGGAAACACAAAAGACCCTGAATAGTCAAAACAATCTTGAGAAAGAAAAATGGAGCTGGAGGAATCAGGCTCCCAGACTTCAGATTATACTACAAAACTATAGTAATCAAGACAGTATGGTACTGGCACAAAAACAGAAATGTAGATCAATGGAACAGGATAGAAAGCCCAGAGATAAACCCATGCACGTATGGTCACCTTATTTTTGATAAAGGAAGCAAGAATATACAATGGGGAAAAGACAGCCTCTTCCATAAGTAGTGCTGGGAAAACTGGACAGCTACATGTAAAAGAATGAAATTAGAACGCTCCCTAACACCATACACAAAAATAAACTGAAAATGGATTAAAGACCTAAATGTAAGGCTAGACATTATAAAACTCTTAGAGGAAAACATAGGCCGAACACTCTATGACATAAATTACAGCAAGATCCTTTTTGACCAACCTCCTAGAGAAATGGAAATAAAAACAAAAATAAACAAATGGGACCTCATGAAAGTTAAAAGCTTTTGCAGAGCAAAGGAAACCATAAACAAGATGAAAAAACAACTCTCAGAATGGGAGAATATATTTGCCAATGAAGCAACTGACAAAGGATTCATCTCCAATATTTACAAGCAGCTCATGCAGCTCAATATGAAGAAAACAAACACTCTGATCCAAAAATGGGCAGAAGACCTAAACAGACATTTCTCCAAAGAAGATATACAGATAGCCAACAAACACATGAAAGAATGCTCAACATCATTAATTATTAGAGAAATGCAAATCAAAACTGCAATAAGGTATCACCTCACACCAGTCAGAATGGCCATCATGAAAAAATCTACAAACAATAAATGCTGGATAGAGTGTGGAGAAAAGGAAACCCTCCTGCACTATTGGTGGGAATAAATTGATACAGCCACTATGGAGAACAGTATGGAGGTTCCTTAAAAAGCTAAAAATAAAACTACCATATGACCCAGCAATCCCACTACTGGGTGTATACCTTAAGAAAACCATAATTCAAAAATAGTCATGTACCACAATGTTCTTTGCAGCTCTATTTACAATAGCCAGGATATGGAAGCAACCTAAGTGTCCATCGACCGATGAATGAATAAAGAAGATGTGGCACATGTATACAATGGAGTATTACTCAGCCATAAAAAGAAATGAATTTGAGTTATTAGTAGTGAGGTGGATGGACCTAGAGTCTGTCATACAGAGTGAAGTAAGTCAGAAAGAGAAAAACAAATGTTGTATGCTAACACATATATATGGAATCTAAAATAAAAAACAAACAAAAAATGGTTATGAGGAACCTAGGGTCAGGACAGGAATAAAGAGGCAGATGTAGAGAATGAACTTGAGGACACAGGGAGGAGGAAGGGTAAACTGGGATGAAATGAGAGAGCGGCATGGACACATATACACTACCAAATGTAAAATAGAAGCAGCCACATAGCACAGGGAGATCAGCTCGGTGCTTTTTGACCACCTAGAGGGTTGGGTTAGGGAGGGTGGGTGGGACCGAGGCAAGAGGGAGGAAATATGGAGATATATTTATATGTACAGCTGATTCACGTTGTTATAAAGCAGAAAAATAACACACCATTGTAAAGCAATTATACTCCAATAATGATGTTAAAAAAAACACCAAAAAAACAATAGTAATAATGGTACAGATGAACCAGTTTGCAGGGCAGAAATAGAGACACAGATGTAGAGAACAAACATATGGACACCAAGGGGGGAAGGTGGCGCGGGGTGGGTGGTAGTGGTGTGATGAATTGGGAGATTGGGATTGACATATATACACTAATATGTATAAAATGGATAACTAATAAGAACCTGCTGTATAAAAAAATAAAATAAAATTCAAAAATTCAAAAAAAAGTATTAACTCCAGATAAAATTTTAAAAAACCCAAAACAATAGTAATAATGACTAAGTTTTATTTATGGCTAACTCTGCTGGAAAGTTCTCTAATAAGTATTTATGAACTATCTCATTGAATAGTCACAACTCCAGGAGGTACATATATTTTCTTCATTTTACAGTTCAGGGAACTGAGGTGCAATGCAGAACACTGATGTACAGAAAGAGAGACAATCACTTCCTCCTGCTATAATACTATACTGCACTGATTATGTAGACAATATTATTGTACTAGTTATATGTTACTTCATAACAAAGCAGCTAAAATCAGTAAAAATCTTACACAGTTTCTGTTGATCAGAGATTTGGGAGCAACTTAGCTAGGGGGGTTCTGGCTAAGGGTTTTTCATCAAATTGCAGTTATGGTGTAGGCTTGGTCTGCAGTTATGGTGTAGGCTTGGTCTATAGTCACCTGAAAGCTTGACTGGGACTGATGAATTTGCGTCCTAGGTGGATTACTCACATGCCTGGCAAGGTTGTTCTGGCTCCTGGCAAGAGGCCTCAGTTCTTTGCCATATTGACATATTCCACAGAGCTGCCTGAGTTGTTTCCTCCTTACATGGTAGTTGGCTTCCAGAGAGAATGATTGGAAAGGGAGAGGGAGAGGGAGCAGGAGAGGGAGAAGGAGAAAGACCTTTTATATCCTAGACTCGGAAGTCATACTCTGTCACTTCTGCCGTATTTATTTGTTAATATGTTAGTTTCATTTCACTTGTTAGAAGTCAGTCACTAAGTCCAGCTCATATTCAAGGGCAGAGCAATTAGTCTCTACCTTTTTTTTAAAATTGAAGTATAGTTGATTTATAATATTGTTTCAGTTTCAGATGTACAGCAAAGTGATTTGGTTTTTTATATATATATTTCAGATTTTTTTCCATTATAGGTTATTACAGGATATTGAGTATAAGTCTCCACCTTTTAAGGGGAGGTGTGTTCATGTGTAGGCATATTTTAAAATCACCACAAGGGCATTCCATGTTCATGAATGTTATAATTTATTCCAATTTGACTTTTAACTTTCTCTTTACACATATGTGTGAAAAAATATTCTCCTCATAAAGAAACACATCCAAGTCCTTATTAGGAAGAATTGAATCTGCCAACACCTTGTGCTAGAATTATGGGTATAAAACAATCATAGATTTGATGTTTACTTCACTGTACTTTGGAAGCTAATTTTTAATTTATAAAAATGACAATTTGGGTTTCCCTGGTGGCACAGTGGTTGAGAATCTGCCTGCCGCTGCAGGGGACACGGGTTCGTGCCCCGGTCCGGGAAGATCCCACGTGCCACGGAGCGGCTGGGCCCGTGAGCCATGGCTGCTGAGCCTGCGCGTCCAGAGCCTGTGCTCCGCAATGGGAGAGGACACAGCAGTGAGAGGCCCGTGTACCGCAAAAAAAAAAAAAAAAAAAAAAAAAGACAATTTTCTGTGCCTTTGTGGCTATTTTTGATATGTTTTCCATTTTTCCCTGCTATATTGAAGTCAGTCTCTGTGGTACATTCATCATCGTTGAGTTACATTCATAGGTAAAATGCAGTTTACAGACTCCAGCTCTGCACACCTGTGTTCAAATCCCAGCCTCACCACTTGGTTTTGTGACCTTGGACACATTGATAGTCTAAGTCTCAATTTCCTCCTCTGTAAAATGGGGCTAATAATAGTGCACGTGTCATATGGTTGTGATGATTAAGTGATGTAATTTCATGTAAATTGTTTAGCACAGTTCTTGATACATAAGTGTTCAGTGTAGTTTGGTTTTTTTTAAATTGAAGTATAGTTGATTTACAATGTTGTGTTAGTTTCAGGTATACAGCAGAGTGATTCAGTTATACATATATGTGTGTGTGTGTGTATGTATATATATTCTTTTTCAGATTCTTTTACATTATAGGTTATTACAAGATATTGAGTATAGTTCTCTGTGCTATACAGTAGGTCCTTGTTGTTTATCTATTTTACATACAGTAGTGTATACATGTTAATCCCAAATTCCTAATTTATCCCTCCCCCCACCCGTTGTTGTTTTTCTAATTATCTCATAACAGAACTGGTATAGTATCTGCCAAAAGATACACTGACATTGGTTTTTTAAAAATATTTGACTAACAGATGATATAAGACCACCAACCTCTTTCTTATGGGTGCTACAGTATTTAAAAAGTGCCCCTTTTTTATGAATGAAGCTTTAAACCAATCATTTATCAAACACCTGACTTTCAAGCACCTGATTTTCAAAGAATTTATCCATATTCCCCTAGGGTCAGGACAAATGACTTGATAGGCTTTGCTATTCCCCTTTAAGGTCAGTTGGTTAATGACAGTAAAACACTTAATTGTGGTAGAGTCACAGGTCAAACTTCCCAGCTCACTCTAGCTGGGAGTTTTACTGAGAATTTGCCTTTTGTTTTCTCTTTTCAGCCTTGTTCTCCATTAAGTGGATCTCAGATGATTGTGTTATCAATCACTGTGGCAGCACTTACTCTATATGGCCAATAATATGCTCAGAAAATCATGTACTTTCCTTCATGATACAGTTCTGTAGCTGTTTTCATTATATATGATAAGCAAAGCAATATGCAAGTTTCTATGCTGAGAAGTGGAATGTACCAAGACATGGAATTGATTCTCTTTTATAAATTCAGGAATTATTCAAAGTATTTAGTTCTTGGACTTTTAAAGACTGTGATTCTTGGATTAACTCTCAGGAAAAGTAAATAATTTAATTATCTGAATTCAAATATGTGTGTGTGCTATTCTTTCTTATTATGAACATTACTATTTAATGATAACATTGGAATATTCTGTTTTATGGAAAGTAATGAATCATCCAGCTATCTGTGAAGGCAGGATATGATGGATGTGACAGTCCACAGAAGATTCTGTTAGGTAATTTGGCTTCAGTTCACCTCTGTCAGCCCAGTTCAGTGCTTAAAACTACATATCTCTTTAGTATATAAATGGGTATTACTGTCCAAGGTAGGCTGTGCAACTTTTTACATACGGGCTGTTTTTCCAGGGAAAGTAGTGGGAGGGAAGAAAACTTTAAAAAAAAATTTCCTTTGGTTGTTTTATAGAGATTCTTAATTCCGGATGTGCATCAGAATTATCTATTGGGCTTTAAAAAATCCAGGTGCCAAGATTCCATCCTAGACTTAATCAGTTAGAAAGCCTAGAGGTAGGGAACAGAGATATGTAAAGTTAAAAATCTCCATTGTTCATTTTAATGTACTCTTAGATTTAACAGTAATCATATATGCTGAAGTTTTGTTGGGAAAAAATACCAGTAGTCACTTGGCAGTTTTCTTTTTACCTGAAGCATAGACTAGGAATTAATGTAGTATCTAGTATACAGTAAACGAGCTCTGTCATGGGTAGGAATTTTGCACAGAGCTTCAAAGCCAGGTTGAAGGATATAAGGAAGTCGTAACAGGGAACCTCTCTGTTTCCATAGCTTGGGTTAGAGTAATTCCTTGGAAAAGCTCTGCTCTTACAGGAAATCTAGTAAATCAATTTTGAGCTGCATTTCAATTTTAATTTTGGCAAACTGATTAACATTTCAATGTTTTTTTCCTCATGTTCGATTTTATAGACTTCATGATTCAAAATAAGGTTGTAAATGATTGCATTCTTGTGATAATTTGAACTTTCTGTTTAGAATCTATTGGATTTTATAATCTTGCATAGGGTATTTGGTAATTTCAAGGTTTAAAATCTCAGAATGAATAATCTGTTACATTAATCTTACTTTCAGCTGTAGTCCTTGAGGATAGTTGCTATGTTCTGCTCACAACTCTGACTCTAGTTATGTTTAGTTAGCTCCCTATTTGTCTGATGCCTCCAGCATCAGCACAGTGTTTGGCACATGTTTGGATGTTAATATCCATTGAATGATTAAACCCCCAGATATACCCAGTTTTTACTCTGTTACTCTACTTCTTTTGGCCTGATAGAAATGCATGACATGTTTTATTATAGCAGATTTTTTTTTCTTTTAATACCTACTGTGACCATCTAGTACTTTTTGGAGCATGAAGAGACGTACCCACTGAGAAATGAGTCCCTTACTCTGTTCCCTTTGCTACTGCACATGACAACACCTCTCAGAGAAGTAGTTTTAAGCATTGAACTTGATATGTTAATTGGTTTTATTCATGAACTGGACAAATTCCTTAAAATCATCACCATCCTGCTTCTCACAATACAGTGAGTCATTTTGCACTTACATTTTCGGGTGCCAGAATGCATATGTGTTACTCTGGAAAAACATTTTACCTTTTGTGAAAGATGGCTTGGGAGAATTAAATGTGTGTGTAGTGAATGAGAGTGACAATAAAAATTATTTTTGGAAAGATTGCCTTTAAAAACTAGTTTTTCACCAGAAAACTTGGGCAGTAGAATATATGTAGCTTTTTATAATTTTTAAGTGATTTTGCATATTCTATCATGTTTAAAATATATTTAATCTTCAAATAACCAGGGATAAACTTAAAACTTTACATTTGAAAGATTAAACAGTGGAGAAAGCATTGCGACTTTCTTACAGCAGTTCATAGTTTTAATAATTTCTATCATTTAATAAAAAATTGTAATGCATCAGGAGCTCTGCTGATTGCTTTATATAATATCTCATTTCATCTCACAGCAACCTCCTAAAATAGGTATTATTAATGGGGAAACTGAGGCTCAGAGCAGGTACCTTAGTAATTAATTGAATACCAAGTGTCACAATAAGTGTATGAGATTGGCTTCAAGTCCATTGGAGTTGAAAGTTCTTGTTCTTAACCCCACTAATGTGCTCTGGAGCTTGAATACAACTTTCCTAATAATGAATTAATTTTCCTCATCATATCATACTTTCTTTTTATCACAGCTACTATAGACCCCAAATCAATGAAGACAATGTAGATGTACTGGCCACGTTTACAAATTGTAGATTTGTTTTAGTTAAAATAAAGCATTATAAAATTTATAGAATAATGCCTTGTATAATGAATTTTATTAATGATACTAAAAATAAATATTTGATAAGATTTTACTGTCTTACTGCTCCTTAGTTTGCAGAACAATAGCTTGACTATTGTTTGCACTGAGATTTGTTGTTTTATAAACTATAATACTCAGAGGACAAATATTCACTCTGACCAAATATCTTTCCTCTATCCCGTGCATACTATTATTCACAGTTGTACTCTAAAGAAATCCTTTTGGATTATGGTGATATAAGTAGCTAGTGCATCAGAAAATTCACAGAAGAGCATAGCCATGGAAGAGCCAAATAGGCTGGTTTTGAGAAAAATCCATCCTTTTTTTTTTTTTTTAAACAGGTCCTCACAGTCACCCCTTCGCGTTGCATGGCTGGATTTGCAGTGCTTCTGTAAATGTGCTGTTTCTCTTTGTCCAATTTACTGGTCAGATGACTGTGTCATAAATCCACCATCACCACCTCCACTCCTGGTACTAATTAGCACCCTGTTTGTCAGCTTCAGTCCAGTGGTAAGGACTTGAGTGGTTATAAATACTGTAATACTTTTTCACCTGTGAAAGTAGCTCTTCCAAAGACAAAGAAGAAAGCACAGCAGGCAGGAAGGCTGCATTATTGCCACCTGAGCTCTTCCTTTCTCTGGACAATTTCAAGCTTTAACATCTGTTCTGAACACTGCATTTATTAAACTAAATAACAAAATACATTCATCTGTATGTAATAGTCCTCCCAGGGGATACAGAATGGGGTTTCCCTCTTTTTAAAAAAAGTGAAACACAGTTGACAGAGTCTGCTGTCTGTTTAATGTCAAGAAAAGCAGCCTGGGATATAGGAAAGGAACGTATTAGGAAAGATTTTTTTCCCCTCTTTGACTGCGATGTGACTGCTGCTGAGGATATGATTATGTGTATTCTCCTACAATTTTTAATTACTGGGTTTAATTGTTGGCAGGTGGATAAGAGTTCTGTTACATGTAATGTTTAATTGTTTATCCTTTGCTCTTTGTTAGAAATTGAATGCATTAGTTTGAAAATGAGACTCAAGAGGTCTGTTGTGGTAATGTGTTCCTTTTCCTGCTAGAGGACAAAATAAACTCGGATTATAAAGTTCTAATTCTTGCAAGGTCAGAAACTTTCCTCACAAATAGCAATCACATGACTACCAATGAATATGTAGGTCACACACTTAACATTCTTAATAAAAGTAAAAAATGTGAGGAAAATATAGCCATTTTTAAATGGATATAAAAGTCCATTCTGAAACCAATGTAGAGAACATCAATAAAATTTCCAACTTTTCTCTCTCTATTATCACAGTTATGACTTAGACCTTCTTTCTCTCACCTTCCCCTCTTTCCTCCTAGTTTCTTAAAGACTTCATCTAGATTCTGAATGGGCTTTCTCCATTTGCGTAGCTCTCACTTAGCACTCCCATGCCCTAAAGCCTCAATTGTCTGTAGACCCTAACCTCTAGCAGGCTGTGAAGCTCAAAGGAGGTGGTTTGGTTTTTAGAAAAGGGACTGAAAAAGTGAAAAAGTCTAAAGGGTTTCAGAGAAGTAAAAATAAACTGGTTATAGATGTGTAGAGGAAGTCTCATGAAAGATGTGATTCTAGGTTATGAATGATCGTAAAGTGTTGGAGGTAGTGGAAGATAACACTTAAATGGGAACAGAAAGCTAGGGGGAGTTGGAGAGTAGGCCTTATGGAAGATGAGAAATAATATTGGTGAACCCTGGAAGAAAATATACTCTGAGGATATTGGTGAAGCATTTGACATGAGGGAAAGAAGAAAAGGAATGTTCAGTCAGTACTTACTGGTCTTGTACCTCCATTAATGCTGTCCTTAGTGTGCCCAGGGTGAATATCACATGATGCATAGATTATTTCTCATATGACTCACATATGATCATACATTTATGACCCATCTATGACTACTGGCTCACCTGTCCAGTATCTAAGTGGCAAATGAGAGCTTAACCCTTTGTGAAATTACACCTGTGGTGTGAAATGCAACAAAAATACTGACTGGTATGAATTGCTACTTTGAATTTGACAAAAAATGTCTTTTATTTAGCCAAGTTAAGCAAGAAGTGCTATATTTCACTTGCAAAGAACTTCTGTGAGTTTTATGAACCCAGTGGAAAAGTCAAGTTTGCCTTCAAAACACTTATTTTTATTGGTGATTTGGATTGCTAAGCTATTGTAGAGTGGCTTTTGTTTGTTTGTTTATTAATAGGTACAGGAAAAAACTTAGATCATCTAAGAAGATTTTTTCCCTGTCAGACCAACACTGACTATTAATTCACATTCTCATATAGTTCTCGTTCAGTTTGAAATGACTCAAGCTGATTTCTTTAGTATCTGCCTCCATATCTTTAAAGAACATCTGTATATTGTACTTCATTTTAAGACATTATTTATTGACTTTTCATTAGTAAAGGTAAGGATTTAATTCTGTTTCACCTACTACACATACATGTTTCCATTCCTCCATGCTCCCAAAATATTATGGTATAAATTTGGGTATTTTCTCTCAATTTTTCCTGTATTTGATATATTGTTCCCAGAATATTAATGTAAACATTCCCTCTCACACTGGACAATAAGGTAAAAAAAATCTCAGAACATTTACAAATGCAGCTGCCCTTTATATAACTCTGGTTATGTGATATTCACCTAACCTCAAACTTTACTCTGGATGTATATGTTTTACATGTTTTGATCTGCTATATTGTTTGGAGTATCATTAAAAGGCAAGGTGATTTGGTTTCAAGACAGCTCTGACAATGCTAAGAAGTCTAGCACAATTCTTCTAGCACAGAAAAACAAGTATGCTGTATGTTGTATGTTGCCAACAACTCAAGAGGAAAAAAGTAGTTTAGATCTTAAACATCCTGGCATAAATAATACCCATAGTATACACAAATCAGCAATAACATATTATTTTTGAAATGAGGTTTTATTTAATGAATGCCAACAAGAATTTAATCCCTGTATTTCATTGAAAAATGTTTCATCCATTTGAATAAATATTTTTTTCTTCTTAATTTGTGGCTTTAAAAAGATTTTGCAGGCATTAGAACAGCTGCCAGTGTTATAAATTATGATGTACACTAAGTAGAATTGCACTGAGTATTTAAAAGGAAAAAAAAAAGAAATGTACACACACCTTTAAAGTATTAAATTGTTCAAAAAAGGCATTCTTCTTGTTATCCCTAAATGCATGTAAAACATTATAAAATGCTGCCTAAAGTTATTGTCTGCTTGGTTTCTTTGGAGGGAAACTTGTGAGTGGTTAAAACAAAACATTTTCTGTTTTGTTTGCAAGATGTTTCTCTGTCATGGCTGCTCTTATTAAATAGCTAGTTTTTGTGTGCAGTGTGTATCTAGGAATTAGTGTTACTTGAGAGATTAGAGCCTGTTCAAAGACATAAAAGGAAAAAACTTTCAAGAATTGATGTTAAAATAACCTGAAAACTCCTGATACTGATGTTTTTCAAGAATTACTTTCAGCATTTTAGAATTCTCAGTCGGTATATCTACACAGAAAAATAATCACTCTCTAAGTTGGGTTCTCCATGGCTTTATCCTACATCTGCTTGGTTCAAGGGAACAAAATACTTCTTTGTTGATACAAATGGGTTAATATGAGTTAACTAGAGCAACAGTTCTGCTTAAGACAATCCCAGTATGGGAAGAGCTAGATTTCACTTTTTTTCGAAGTTTTTCTATTTAGTAATGACTTTTTGTGCATGGATTGAATTCAGTTAGAACTACAGAGAAGGTTTGATGTACAATATTTGGAGCATAGTGGGGACCAAATCAGAGAAGCAATTATTCTCTCACTTATCAAGAAGGTAAATGATCTTTGCACCTCCTCTATATGGATCACAATTGAGAGCCAAGAGGTGAAAAAATAAGCCTTGTGCGTTGCCAACATATATGTTTATACATACTAAAGCTCATGAACTGTATTTGTGGGAAAGCTTCTTATATTCTTTTATAGCAATTGTTTAAGTTTCTATTATTGGATTATTAAAAATCCAATAGGTTATTTTCTGATTACTCCACTTCTACTATTTCAAAAATATTTTAAAAGAAGGGGAAGGGCATATAGCTATATGCAGGTCAGCTGAAAGGACACTGACAGTCTGCAGGTGAGGGAGGATACAGGCTGAAAAACCTCTGTGATCCTTGTGGGTAGCACAGAATAATGGTGCTGATAACAATAAAAATGGTGATGATGATAAAATAATAATGGTGATGATAAAATAATAATGATGAAAATGGTAGTCATTGTAATGGCTTTAATTTCCTGAGTAGTTTCTATGAGTCAGGATTTGCTTTATGTGAACTTTCATACCTGATCTTTATGATAAACCTATGGAATATGTATTACTGTTGCCCCCATTTTGTAAATGATGTAACAGAGGCACAGAGAAGTTAAGTCATTTGCATGAGGTCACACAGTTAAATGAGGGAGAAGCAGAATATGCACTCCTACAGATATGTTATGCTCTACTGAATGACTTGCATTTGATGACTCCAAGTCATCAAGAAAATGTTAAATTGTGTTCAGCATTTTTGGTTAAGAAGATAGAGAGAACTGTAGCTTGATTAGAGGGATAAGTGTCAGTTTTCTAGAAGAAAACTTATTATCTTTTATATAAATGCAAGTGTATGTGAGAGACAACTAAACAAGGCTCAGTGATAAACTTCTTGAGGATAGGGAGGAAATGGGAAATGTGCATTCATTACAGGCTTTAGTCAAATCAGAGGGGTCTGATGAATGACATTTGGGAAGCCTGAGACAGGGTAGATATTACTACAAAGCCATTAGGGGCTGATATTGAGGATTTATTTGAGGATAGTGAAGTCTTTCAAAACTGTCCAAGGCAAAGTTTGTTTGTAAAGGGAAAAACAATGTTGTAAGCATAGATGAATTAGAGTAAAAATCAAATGTACTTGAACAGTCAAAGTACCCTACCATTGGGTACAGACAATGACACCTTTTTTCTCCTATGAGTGAGTACTGTCCTAGGTAATTAAAGAAAAAATTAGTCAATGTGCCTTATCAGGTGTCAGTCTCAATAGTGTGGGTGGGTCTGCTTATGACGAGAAAAACCACATAAACAAGTCATGCTGTCTCAACCTCAAAAGTAGAGCTGATCTTCAACATAATTGATTTTTATCAGTTTAAAAAAATAATCAGTGATTTATTAGATGACACTTGGTGCTAGTGAATCAAGATGCACATGACTGTTAACTCGGATGACAAATGTGTTAAATTGAACAGATCATAAAAAATTAGAAAGATAGCCAACAAAAGCTAAAATTAAGTCAATGGAAAGTGGCTACTTGCAAATATATTAATGACCAAAAATTAACAATGTGTATATGATTGGAAAAAGCCTGGCTTGGAAGAAAATGTGGCTGGAGATTACCTGACAGAGAACTGTAAAGAGAAATAAGAATCCCAAACCTAAACCTTAAATACATACATGAATTTATAACAGCCATTATTAAAAGTTAATTTAGTTCTATTTCTGATGGTTTCATTGATGAAGTTAAACCAGAATTGAAAAAAGTCCCCAGTCAAATATTCAAATAAATATCAAAATAGTAGCTGAATTAGAACACACAAAAGAACTGTGTTAAAGAACTGTGTTAAAATTCCCAAGTAGCCACACTTCCTCAAACATTTTTTAAAGTTTACTATGCATCCTTTTCATGACCATAATTTAACTGATGATTCTTAAAAATGAGTTAGTGTTCCAGAATGGAATATAGAAAACTTAAATTCAGCTATTCAAGGTAATTGCATGTTCCATTTTTTTTACATTTTGTAGGATTAATTCACAACCTTTCTTTCATATTTTACACCTTTTCCTCACTGCTTTGCAATGTACTTTCACTTTATATGCTATGTTGTTGTACAGACTATTTTTTTTAATGTTCTCAGGTTGAATTGTGATTTATATTCATAAATAGGCCAAAGTCATAAAGGCATGATTTAATACATTTTCTAAATAACATATGACATTATATAGTTATATCTTAAGTAAATTAATGCATAAACAATGTGATTCTTATGTGCTATAGAGTCTTTTGTGTAAAACAATGCAATAAAGATTTATTAAAATCTAAATTTAGTTTGGTTCTAAATGTCTTAAGCCTGGAATTTACTTTGTGGTAAATGGACTTGAGATATTATTTTTGAGAGAAATTTAGACATACTTGATGATATCCCAAATAGTATCCAGAGTTTGAAAACAGGTGCTTGAAGTTTGGGAGTTGTTGAAGTCATAAAACAAAATATTTACACACACACTGGTACAAAGATCCCACTGTCTCATGCTACTTATTTTACGACAGGTGATTTATTTGTACTGGGCGTGTTTATGATGTGCAGCGCTAATAAAAGCTAGATAGAATAGGGAATAATTAGGGAACAGTTTCTTTTTTTTTTTTTTGGAGGAATTTTTAGGAGGACGTATGCTGATGATGCATCAAAAGGTTCCTATTATTTTTGGTAAAGTTAGATCTGAAAGCAACATACATATGTTGGATTTAGAACATATACATTGCACATTTGGATTTAGAAATAATATGGATTATATCCTTATCATAGACAATAATATATTTAGAGTTGTAGTCCTCAGTTTCACTCAATCCATGCTTCCCCTTTTTGTCCATGTTCCCTATTTATAATAATATAATTCTTCCTCTGATCCTCCAGATTCTGCTACACTTCTGCAACCGATCTTGTGAAATACTAATTTAAAATGTGACTCTGAAAACAGTGACTCATTTGTTCTTTTGGGAACCACTTTCCCTTCTTTTAGTTCATGCAGTTTAGTTGAGCTGATTCGAATCTAACCTAGGGAGTCAGGAGTGGCTCATATGGATTTTTTTATTCCTCGTTGCAATTCAGAGACTGGTACATGAAGAAAGTAGGTGTACAAGATTCAATTCCAGGAAGAACTTTGGCATGAACTAGAATGAAGAAGCTCTTTTCATTTATTTGTTTGTTTTTGTGGGATTGCTTTCTGTTAGGATAATGCAAGGCGGGAAGTGTCAGTACTCACAATATAGAGAGGTCATGCTTAAATTATAGCTGGCTCAAAGCGAAGCTGAGCCAAGAGAGGCAAATGATGAACTATTGATCATAGCATTTGAGCCCCTGGGTCCAACCATGCCTGAGGCTAACATTTACTCTGAAATTTTCAGTCATAGAAAAGTGCAAATTAATGCCTCCCCCACTTTTTTTCTTTGCTTTAGTGAATTGAGTTGGCTTTCTTTCCATTGCAAGCAAAAACATCCTAATACAGAAATGACTTGTGGAAATATGCACATTCCACTAATTAATTCTTTACTTATCTGTCATATGTATATAAAATGCAGTATAATTTTCCTCCAGCTCGTTACCTCTCTTACCACAAAAACTCCCTAGCACCATGAATACTGATTACATATTCAATAACCATAATATAAATTATACTCGGAGTACAAACAATTACGTTCTTCAGATTGGATATTAACAATCATGTCCTCTTAAACCAGTGTAGTTAACTTATTATCCTGTTTACCTGTAACCTCTTTATCATCGAAGCTGACACTGTTCTTTTGTGCTCACTTTATGTTTCTCCTCTTAATTCATGTTGTAACTGCGGCTTGAATATTTTATTCTGTATTCTCTCTCTCTTTCTACACCTGGGTTTCTGTTTTTGATGTGTCTTTTGACTTATAGCTCCCTTTCCTTTCTCATATCTACTATGTCCCTCACTACTGACCCTTAACTCACCCCTTTGTCACAGCTGCTCCTTTGCTGATCCTCTTCCTCTCTTTTCTTTTTCCTTCCACCAACCTTAAAGCATCTTCAGGACATACATGTATGAAAGGAGTTTTGTGGACTAGATATCTTTGAATTTCCTGGTATCGTGTCTTAGCACACAGTAGGCATTCAATAAATGTTATTGAATTAATATAAACTTACCTTATTAATATAGCATTGTAGAGTTCTAAGAAAATTAATGCTGTTTCACCTGCCTGAGTTATGTGCAGAAAGCAGATTAGACAAGGAGAGAAGTGAGTTAATAATCTTACCTTCAACATATAGTTAGTTTTGATACCTGTTAATTACTCACTGCTGTTTGGAAGGTAGTAGCAGACATGTCTCTCTTTTTAGTGAGGTTAGGTCTCCCAACAAATGCACTAAGAGCTAAACAGTGAGACTCCAAATGGTGGTAAGCAATTGTTTATATTTCAGTACAAGTTCCTGTATTATTTCATTCATTTTTTAAAGTTTGTGAGACTCTGGGGAGATTATTAAGAAGAAAAGGCCGCCATACCTTTACATTGTAATATTGCTGCAGTCTGTATTTCAGATACTCTCCCGCACTTATTGACTGGGTTCTGTCCTATGTAGACCTCTAATGGCCCAGCTTCTCATTTCCCTCAGTCACTATTCATTCTGCTTGCACTTGAATCTTGACTCAGGTTAGAATTTTCATCAGTCACCTTTATATAGTCCTAATATCCTAGCTTACCTTAAACCTATAGCCAGATCTGCTATGTCTGGATCAACCCCTGGCCAATTTATCGTTTATTATGCTCACAGGCTATCAAATAGATGTGTTGATTTGACTTACTGTGACCTCTAATTTACTTTTTAACTCATTGTGAATACCAAGACTTTTTGTTCATGTATCAGTTTCCTAGTAACAGTTTTTATCAGTTTCTATTGCTTCAATCCTTTAATCTCATTTCATAAGCCTCAGTCCTGTCAGATAGTCTTACCCACTGTTTCACAAAAAGGATAAAGGTCACCACGTTAGTCACAACTTGGCCCATCTACTGTCTTTACTACTCACAAGTACCCTTTATTGATATTCATCTTTCTTCCTTGCTTCCTTTTCTGTTTGAGGAAGATGTGCCCTGTCTTCTTTTTACAGCTAACGACAATACATTTGCTCCTCCAAGACCCTGCTCACTCTTGATCTATAGCATCTTCAGTCTTTCCACCTCCAAACTTTTCTTCCCTATAACCACAAATGTACAAAGGTCTCACCTCCCTTTCACCATTGCCAGAATTTTGGATTAGAATTAACAACCATTGTCTCTTCATAATTATGTACTCTAAGCCACTATTTAGCTTTGCTATCTTGAGTCCACTGAAACCCTTTCCTTAATTCACTGACAGGGATCCTGTGCTCCCTCCAACTAATTTGCTCACTTTGCTAAAATAGTTCCCATGGTTAGAATTCCTTTTCATCTAAAATTTCTATGACTGGGAAACAAATGCTCTTAGAAGCTACCACAAAGCTTTTGCTAAAATTTACAAGCATCTGTGATAAACAGAAATATTAACTCACTCCTTCTTGCTTTGAAAGATTTCCTGCCTTTGAAGGGGGAAAGGTGATATTCATTAACTTCTAGATGAGATATAACCAACATATTGGTCTGTGCTATGAATATCTAAAGTGTGTCAGAACTGAGCTAGGCTTAGGCATTGCCTTAATGAAAAAACAATCTCTGCTCAAAAGGATCTCACAGCTAGCCTATGCATTAGGGCATTAAGCCTAGCTTCGGCTCATATCTGAAAACTTTAACTAGTTTGAATATGTTTTTTTTTCTTTAATTAAATACTCCTACTCATGGAAGCTAAGTAGATGTTTTATTAGTATTCTTAAAATCATGGCAAGCTTAACCAAAATCAGTGACCCCTTTGGCTCAGCATGTGAAATTTATTTTCCATGATGTATTGCCCCTTATCCAATTCTAGAATATGGAAAAATCCACGTTAGTGAGTTTATAATTATGGCTTACTAACTTAGTCAAAATCATATCCATTCCTATTTGAAGGTTTTCAATAAAAGAATCATCTATGCTGTAAAGAAAATATGTTAGATACATATTTACTCTATCGCCTGATGAAAATACAAACAAATATAGGATCCTTCAAATGAAGTATGTTTACCCAAATACACATTTTTACTGTTTCTATATCTTTATTTTATTTATTTATTTATTTTTTTAGAACTCAGACAAGTAAAATTTTAATATAAACTAGATAAATATACAATCAATTTGATGTTATTTCTAACTTTGGAGCCATTACTCTTACTTTTCTCTATGCTTTTGCTAATTATTAACAAAATAAAAAAAATTCTTATGGATAAAATGGTATTGTGTTAAATGAAATAAGCAGCATACAAAATTACAAGTGTATTTTGTCATAATTATGTCAGCATATACAACGGAGACTTTAAGGAAGTATCCACAGATGTGAGACATGGATAATTAATTTTTCTTCCTACTTTTCTCCATTTTCCAAAAATGCTGTTATGACTGCAAAAATTTCACCCTCAAGACCTATAAAATAAATTTTATAAATGAAATATTTTTTGCTTAAATGCCAGCTTGAAGATAAAGAGAGTTGTATTCAATTTTCCATCAACAAAGAGGTAAAAAAGTGATACTATAACTGTGAATTAGAAGATTTAATTACATCATTATTTGCCATCTATAGGACATAGGAATATTGATATAACCTCACGTGACCTTGCTTTTTAAAATACGCAATTAGTGGCCTTGTAATACATCAACCTTAAGCATCCTTATCCTCTTAATATGCTATTATATTAAAATTTAAACAGAAAACTTTTTTTTTTTTTTTTTTGCGGAACGCGGGCCTCTCACTGCTGTGGCCTCTCCCGTTGCGGAGCACAGGCTCCGGACGCGCAGGCTCAGTGGCCACGGCTCACGGGCCCAGCCGCTCCGCGGCATGTGGGATCTTCCCGGACCGGGGCACGAACCCGGTCATCGGCAGGAGGACTCTCAACCAGTGCGCCACCAGGGAAGCCCTAAACAGCAAACATTTTTTTTTTCACACCTAGGTCACTACACTTCCCGGGTTTCCCTTTATTCCTACCTCATCTCCTTAGCTGCTTCATCCTCACTTCTCCAACCTGGAAGTATGCAAATATCCCAGAATTCAGTTCTTATACAGTTTCTCCTTTCTTTCTATACTAAATTATTTAATGATTGTATCTACTTCCATGGATATAAAAGCCGTATATATTCTGAAACTTCTAATTTATTTTTCTAACATGGACCTCTCTTCTGACCTCCAGATTTATTTATTTATTTATTTACATCTTTATTGGAGTATAATTGCTTTACAATGGTGTGTTAGTTTCCGCTTTATAACAAAGTGAATCAGTTATACATATACATATGTTCCCATATCTCTACCCTCTTGCATCTCCCTCCCTCCCACCCTCCCTATCCCACCTCTTTAGGTGGCCGCAAAGCTCCGAGCTGATCTCCCTGTGCTATGTGGCTGCTTCCCACTAGCTATCTATTTTACGTTTGGTAGTGTATATATATCCATGCCACTCTCTCGCTTTGTCACAGCTTACCCTTCCCCCTCCCCATATCCTCAAGTCCATTCTGTAGTAGGTCTGTGTCTTTATTCCTGTTTCACCCCTAGGTTTTTCATGACATTTTTTTTTTCTTAAATTCCATATATATGTGTTAGCATACGGTATTTGTCTTTCTCCTTCTGAGTTACTTCACTCTGTATGACAGACTCTGGGTCAATCCACCTCATTACAAATAGCTCAATTTCATTTCCTTCTATGGCTGAGTAATATTCCATTGTATATATGTGCCACATCTTCTTTATCCATTCATCTAATGATGGACACTTAGGTTGTTTCCAACTCCGGGCTATTGTAAATAGAGCTGCATTGAACATTTTGGTACATGACTCTTTTTGAACTATGGTTTTCTCAGGGTATATGCCCAGTAGTGGGATTGCTGGGTCATATGGTAGTTCTATTTGTAGTTTTTTAAGGAACCTCCATACTGTTCTCCATAGTGGCTGTACCAATTCACATTCCCACCAGCAATGCAAGAGTGTTCCCTTTTCTCCACACCCTCTCCAGCATTTATTGTTTCTAGATTTTTTGATGATGGCCATTCTGACTGGTGTGAGATGATATCTCATGGTAGTTTTGATTTGCATTTCTCTAATGATTAGTAATGTTGAGCATTCTTTCATGTGTTTGTTGGCAGTCTGTATGTCTTCTTTGTAGAAATGTCTATTTAGGTCTTCTGCCCATTTTTGGATTGGGTTGTTTGTTTTTTTGTTATTGAGCTGCATGAGATGCTTATAAATTTTGGAGATTAATCCTGTGTCAGTTCCTTCATTTGCAAATATCTTCTCGCATTCTGAGGGTTGTCTTTTGGTCTCGTTTATGGTTTCCTTTGCTGTGCAAAAGCTTTTAAGTTTCATTAGGTCCCATTTGTTTATTTTTGTTTTTATTTCCATTTCTCTAGGAGGTGGGTGAAAAGAATCTTGCTGTGATTTATCTCACAGAGAGTTCTGCCTATGTTTTCCTCTAAGAGTTTGATAGTGTCTGGCCTTACATTTAGGTCTTTAATCCATTTTGAGCTTATTTTTGTGTACGGTGTTAGGGAGTGATCTAATCTCATACTTTTACATGTACCTATCCAGTTTTCCCAGCACCACTTATTGAAGAGGCTGTCCTTTTTCCACTGTACATCCTGCCTCCTTTGTCAAAGATAAGGTGACCATATGTGCGTGGGTTTATCTCTGGGCTTTCTATCCTGTTCCATTGATCTATATTTCTGTTTTTGTGCCAGTACCATACTGTCTTGATTACTGTAGCTTTGTAGTATAGTCTGAAGTCAGGGATCCTGATTCCGCCAGCTCCGTTTTTCATTCTCAACATTGCTTTGGCTATTCGGGGTCTTTTGTGTTTCCATACAAATTGTGAATTTTTTTGTTCTAGTTCTGTGAAAAATGCCAGTGGTAGTATGATAGGGATTGAATTGAATCTGTAGATTGCTGTGGGTAGTAGAGTCATTTTCACAATGTTGATTCTTCGAATCCAAGAACATGGTATATCTCTCCATCTATTTGTATCATCTTTAATTTCTTTCATCAGTGTCTTATAATTTTCTGCAGACAGATCTTTTGTCTCCTTAGGTAGGTTTATTCCTAGATATTTTATTCTTTTTGTTGCAATGGTAAATGGGAGTGTTTTCTTGATTTCAGGTTCAGATTTTTCATCATTAGTGTATAGGAATGCCAGAGATTTCTGTGCATTAATTTTGTATCCTGCTACTTTACCAAATTCATTGATTATCTCTAGTAGTTTTCTGGTAGCATCTTTAGGATTCTCTATGTATAGTATCATGTCATCTGCAAACAGTGACATCTTTACTGCTTCTTATCCGAATTGGATTCCTTTTATTTCCTTTTCTTCTGTGACTGCTGTGGCTAAAACTTCCAAAACTATGTTGAATCGAGTGGTGAGAGTGGGCAACCTTGTCTTGTTCCTGATCTTAGTGGAAATGCTTTCAGTTTTTCACCATTGAGGATGATGTTGGCTGTGGGTTTGTCATATATGGCCTTTATTATTTTGAGGAAAGTTCTCTCTGTGCCTACTTTCTGCAGGGTTTTTATCATAAATGGGTGTTGAATTTTGTCGAAAGTTTTCTCTGCATCTATTGAGATGATCATATGGTTTTTCTCTTTCAATTTGTTAATATGGTGTATCACGTTGATTGATTTGCGTATATTGAAGAATCCTTGCAGCCTGGAATAAACCCCACTTGATCATGGTGTATGATCCTTTTAATGTGCTGTTGGATTCTGTTTGCTAGTATTTTGTTGAGGATTTTTGCATCTATGTTCATCAGTGATATTGGCCTGTAGTTTTCTTTCTTTGTGACATCCTTGTCTGGTTTTGGTATCAGGGTGATGGTGGCCTCGTAGAATGAGTTTGGGAGTGTTCCTCCCTCTGCTATATTTTGGGAGAGTTTGAGAAGGATAGGTGTTAGCTCTTCTCTATATGTTTGATAGAATTCGCCTGTGAAGCCATCTGGTCCTGGGCTTTTGTTTGTTGGAAGATTTTTAATCACAGTTTCAATTTCAGTGCTTGTGATTGGTCTGTTCATATTTTCTATTTCTTCCTGATTCAGTCTTGGCAAGTTGTGCATTTCTAAGAATGTGTCCATTTCTTCCAGGTTGTCCATTTTATTGGCATAGAGTTGCTTGTAGTAATCTCTCATGATCTTTTGCATTTCTGCAGTGTCAGTTGTTACTTCTCCTTTTTCATTTCTAATTCTATTGATTTGAGTCTTTTCCCTTTTGTTCTTGATGAGTCTGGCTAATGGTTTATCAATTTTGTTTATCTTCTCGAAGAACCAGCTTTTAGTTTTATTGATCTTTGCTATCGTTTCCTTCATTTCTTTTTCATTTATTTCTGATACGATATTTATGATTTCTTTCCTTCTGCTAACTTTGGGGTTTTTTTGTTCTTCTTTCTCTAATTGCTTCAAGTTTAAGGTTATGTCGTTTATTTGAGGTGCTTCATGTTTCTTAAGGTAGGATTGTATTTCTATAAACTTCCCTCTTAGAAATGTTTTTGCTGCATCCCATAGGTTTTGCGTCGTCGTGTCTCCATTGTCATTTGTTTCTAGGTATTTTTTAATTTCCTCTTTCATTTCTTCAGTGATCACTTCGCTATTAAGTAGTGTATTGTTTAGCCTCCATGTGTTTGTATTTTTTACAGATCTTTTCCTGTAATTGATATCTAGTCTCATAGCGTTGTGGTCGGAAAAGATACTTGATACAATTTCAATTTTCTGAAATTTAGCAAGGCTTGATTTGTGACCCAAGATATGATCTATCCTGGAGAATGTTCCATGAGCACTCGAGAAAAATGTGTATTCTGTTGTTTTTGGATAGAATGTCCTATAAATATCAATTAAGTCCATCTTGTTTAATGTATTATTTAAAGCTTGTGTTTCCTTATTTATTTTCATTTTGGATGATCTGTCCATTGGTGAAAGTGGGGTGTTAAAGTCCCCTACTATGAATGTGTTACTGTCGATTTCCTCTTTTATGGCTGTTAGTATTTGCCTTATGTATTGAGGTGCTCCTATGTTGGGTGCATAAATATTTACAATTGTTAAATCTTCTTCTTGGATTGATCCCTTGATCATTATGTAGTGTCCTTCTTTATCTCTTCTAATAGTGTTTCTTTTCAAGTCTATTTTGTCTGATATGAGTATTGCTACTCCAGCTTTCTTCTGGTATCGATTTTCATGGAATATCTTTTTCCATCCCCTTACTTTCAGTCTGTATGTGTCTCCAGGTGTGACGTGAGTCTCTTGTAGACAGCATATATATGGGACTTGTTTTCGTATGTATTCAGCCAATCTGTGTCTTTTGGTGGGAGCATTTAGTCCATTTATATTTAAGGTAATTATCGATATGTATGTTCCTATTACCATTTTCTTAATTGTTTTGGGTTCGTTATTGTAGGTCTTTTCCTTCTCTTGGGTTTCTTGCCTAGAGAAGTTCCTTTAGCATTTGTTGTAAAGCTTGTTTGGTGGTGCTGAACTCTCTCACCTTTTGCTTGCCTGTAAAGGTTTTAATTTCTCCATCAAATCTGAATGAGATCCTTGCTGGCTAGAGTAATCTTTGTTGCAGTTTTTTCTCCTTCATCACTTTAAATATGTCCTGCCAGTCCCTTCTGGTTTGCAGAGTTTCTGCTGAAAGATCAGCTGTTAACCTTATGGGGATTCCCTTGTGTGTTATTTGTTGTTTTTCCCTTGCTGCTTTTAATATGTTTTCTTTGTATTTAATTTTTGACAGTTTGATTAATATGTGTCTTGGCGTATTTCTCCTTGGATTTATCCTGTATGGGACTCTCTGTGCTTCCTGGACTTGATTAACTATTTCCTTTCCTATGTTAGGGAAGTTTTCAACTATAATCTCTTCAAATATTTTCTCTGTCCCATTCTTTTTCTCTTCTTCTTCTGGAACCCCTATAATTCGAATGTTGGTGCGTTTCATGTTTTCCCAGAGGTCTCTGAGACTGTCCTCTGTTCTTTTCATTCTTTTTTCTTTATTCTGCTCTGCAGTAATTATTTCCACTATTTTGTCTTCCAGGTCACTTATCCGTTCTTCTGCCTCAGTTATTCTGCTATTGATCCCATCTAGAGTATTTTTAATTTCATTTATCGTGTTGTTCATCATTGCTTGTTTCATCTTAGGTTCTTCTATGTCCTTGTTCATTGTTTCTTGCATTTTGTCTATTCCATTTACAAGATTTGGGGTCATCTTTACTATCATTATTCTGAATTCTTTTCCAGGTAGACTGCGTATTTCCTCTTAATTTGTTCAGTCTGGTGGGTTTTTATCTTGCTCCTTCATCTGCAGTGTGTTTTTCTGTCTTCTCATTTTGCTCATCTTACTGTTTTTGGGGTTTCCTTTTCGCAGGCTGCAGGTTTGTAGTTCCTGTTGTTTTTGGTGTCTGTCCCTAGTGGCTAAGGTTGGTTCAGTGGGTTGTGTAGGCTTCCTGGTGGAGGGGACTAGTGCCTGTGTTCTGGTGGATGCGGCTGGAGCTTGTCTTTCTGGTGGGCAGGTCCACGTCTGGTGGTGTGTTTTGGGGTGTCTGTGGCCTTATTATGATTTTAGGCAGCCTCTCTGTTAATGGGTGGGGTTGTGTTCCCGTCTTGCTAATTGTTTGGCATAGGGTGTCCAGCACTGTAGCTTGCTAGTCGTTTAGTGAAGCTGGGTGCTGGTGTTGAGATGGAGATCTCTCGGAGATTTTTGCCGTTTGATATTATGTGGAGCTGGGAGGTCTGTTGTGGACCAGTGTCCTGAAGTTGGCTCTCCCACCTCAGAGGCACTGCACTGATTCCTGGCTGCAGCACCAAGAGCTTTTAATCCACACGGCTGAGAATAAAAGGGAGAAAAAGTAGAAAAAGAAAGAAAAAAGGAAAGAAAGAAAGGAGAGAGGGAGGGAGGGAGGAAGGAAGGAAAGAAAAAAAGAAGAAAAAAATAAGATAAAATAAAGTTATTAAAATAAAAAATAATTATTAAGAAAAAAATTTCTTTTTACAAGAAAAAAGAGAAAAAAAAAATGGAGGGATAGAACCCTAGGACAAATGGTGGAAGCATAGCTATACAGACAAAATCTCATACAGAAGCATAAACATACACACTCACAAAAGGAGGAAAAGGGGAAAAATTAATAAATCTTGCTCTCAAAGTCCACCTCCTCAATTTGGGATGATTCGTTGTCTATTCAGGTATTCCACAGATGCAGGGTACATCAAGTTGATTGTGGAGCTTTAATCCGCTGCTTCTGAGGCTGCTGGGAGAGATTTCCCTTTCTCTTCTTTGTTAGCACAGCTCCCGGGGCTCAGCTTTGGATCTGGCTCCGCCTCTGCGTGTAGGTCGCTGGAGGGCGTCTGTTCTTCGCTCAGACAAGAGAGGGTTAAAGGAGCAGCTGCTTCCGGGACTCTGGCTCACTCAGGCCAGTGGGGAGGGAGGGGTACGGAGTGTGGGGTGAGCCGGCGGCGGCAGAGGCTGGCATGACGTTGCAGCAGCCTGAGGTGCGCCGTGCATTCTCGTGGGGAAGTTGTCCCTAGATCTCGGGACCCTGGCAGTGGCGAGCTGCACAGGTTCTCGGGAGGGGCGGTGTGGAGAGTGACCTGTACTCACACACAGGCTTCTTGGTGGCGGCAGCAGCAGCCTTAGCGTCTCATGCCTGTCTCTGGGGTCCGTGTTTTTAGCCGCGGCTCGCGCCCGTTTCTGGAGCTCCTTCAAGCAGCGCTCTTAATCCCCTCTCCTCGCGCACCAGGAAACAGAGAGGGAAGAAAAAGTCTCTTGCCTCTTCGGCAGCTCCAGACTTTTCTCTGGACTCCCTCCCGGCTAGCCGTGGTGCACTAACCCCCTGCAGGCTGTGTTCACGCCTCCAACCCCATTCCTCTCCCCGTGCTCCGAAGGAAGCCCAAGCCTCAGCTCCCAGCCCCACCCGCCCCGGCGGGTGAGCAGACAAGCCTCTCAGGCTGGTGAGTGCTGGTCGGCACCGATCCTCTGTGCAGAAATCTCTCCGCTTTGCTCTCTGCACCCCTGTTTCTGCGCTCTCCTCCGCGGCTCTGAAGCTTCCTCCTCTGCCACCCGCAGTCTCCGCCCACGAAGGGGCTTCTAGTGTGTAGAAACCTTTCCTCCTTCACAGCTCCCTCCCACTGGTGCAGGTCCCATCCCTACCCTTTTGTCTCTGTTTATTCTTTTTTCTTTTGCCCTACCCAGGTACATGGGGGGTTTCTTGCCTTTTGGGAAGTCTGAGGTCTTCTGCCAGCGTTCAGTAGGTGTTCTGTAGAGTTGTTCCACTTGTAGATGTATTTCTGGTGTATCTGTGGGGAGGAAGGTGATCTCTCCGTCTTACTCTTCCACCATCTTCCCCTTGTCTCTCTATGTCTTTAATAGATTATTGTTGGTTTCTGGTGTTATGGTAGGTTAAATATGTAATATTACATCAGGGCATCATACTCATGGAGAAACAAGAACACTCACTCTGTGTGTACCAGACAATGGACATTTGTTGTAAATGCCAGGGCTTGTATACCTCAGTTTAAAATGTGTATGCACTATTATTTATGACTTCCCATATATTGTATAGTTTACAACCATCACTAAAATAACTACAGTGAATGCTGAGACAAATTTAATTTTTTTCCCTTGTAATTCAGCTACACTTCTTTGTGAAGAATTATTATTAATTTATCTGATAGCTTCAAATGATTTAAAATGCTATTTTTGGTAAAATCATATTTTATACACAACAAACTAGCTGTCCTAAATTTTCTTGCATTCTTTGCATGGGGGTGTGAAAATACCTGTTTTATATATTATATATTTAAATATATGTGTATATTTTGCTTTCTCTTATATTACCCTTTAAAAAATGTCGAGGTTAGTTTTAAATGAACTATGTCTTCTCATAGAAGAGCTTAAAAACCTTAGTTATCTTATAACATTCTATTGAAACACTTTCCATAATAAGTCAGAAATAAAGCTTGAAGAGTTACATTATGGATCCTAAAGAATCTGAAATATGGGTTCTTCTTATTTCATACTATTTTGAGAGTGATATGCGCCAATGTACAAGTCACAGAGCTTCTTCATGGTTAGGACTCTTTATGCCCTACCTAGAGAGAATATTTGTGGGGATAATGAAGTCATATTTGCCACAGAAATCTTCCACTGATGTTCATTTTAAGCTTGTGAAGAGTTGTCATTGTGGTTGGGGTTGGATTTGGAATACATGGCAACTTTCTGGCCTTTATCAAGTGTAAGGTTTCAATACTTAAGCCTTCCTTATGAGTCTGTGGTCCTTTGGGGTGTAAATTTGACTTCAAAGATAGCTTGGCACAGGAGTGAGGCAAAGTCTTTATGCAGGTGTCTCTGCCTCACTAGAAATCTGATTGCCTGCCTTGTGTCCTACATAAATGCTTTTTTAAAATTTTTAACTGACAGTTACTTTCCCTTGAACTCCTTTGGACAACAAGTCCTCCGACCTAAACTCTGATGTCATTTCTTGTATGTTTAGGGATCTAAGGAGACATTTCTAGTATGTCTGAAAAATTCCTAGAGTATAACATCTTTGAAATTATTATTTCTCCTGACAGGAACATAATGTGAATACTTGATTAAAAAGGCTGGTCCGGTCTTTGAAATACCTAAATATATATGGAGGGGAGATAAGAAAATGATTTTCAAGGAAGATTCGGTATCCTTCCTTGTGCACTTAACCAATTCATAAAAATAGCTAACACTCACCATTCTGTTCACAGAACATGCGATCCTCTGCCCAGGACTTGCTGAACATGAAGGGCTAACAGGCTGCTAACCTGCTCTACTTGCCTGGTATGTTTGTACAGTTCTACTACCAGTTGGCTTATATGCTTACCACAGTGTATTCCCAAACCAATTGTGTCAATTATTATTATAATTATGTAATTTACTTGATAATCTATGAATTAATGCAGTGTGAGTGTGATAAAAGTTGTTTCCATGATAACTAATTAGAATGCTCTGGAAAGGGTTGATAAAGGTGAATTGCTAAAAATACTGTGTCTGCTGTCAAATTAGGTGTGAGCAAGCTAAATATAAACAATTGGAGTAAAAGTTATTAAAATGTAGAGTTTTTTGATAGCATTTAAAAATTCTTGCTTGAAAGACACTAAGAACATATATTTTGATTTATATGTATGGCTAGTGAAAGAAGGAAGATGGGACATTACAGTCAGATCCATACTTTCTTAAGAAAAGACCTTGTCCAACATCAAAAGTATTAGATAATTATTATGTTTTACTTGTCACATAAAGTGAAATATTTAAGATATTATGTGCATTTTCCTTGATTTCCTACTTTTTCAATTATCTGACCAATCACTGTTCTAGGTAACTAACACAAGACCCTATCTACTGTAAATGCTTTGGTCTAAGTAACTGTGTTTTACTGCTTATTTAACATTGGAATCCCCAGATCCCCTCAGTAGGAAGAAGATTTTTTGCTTGATCAAGTTGAATTTCCTTAGTGTAATGGAGCTTCCTTCTGAATGGAGCTTCTACTACCTTCCCAGCATCCTCCCTCACCTTTTCCCCATACATCTGAAGCTACAGCCATATCTGACTGCTGACTAAGTACTAATCATGTCGTAGACTTTTTGCCTCTGATCACACTGTTTGGGATTCCATCAGGCTGTCACCCACCTGATCTATCTGCTTTGTCCACTAGCAAAGTCCTTTTCAAATATTCCAGCTCATATATTCACCTCCTCTGTGTAATCATCCCCGCCGGGAACTCCCTTAGTTTTAGTCCTGTAAAAGTAAGTACTTTGTTTTAGCACTTATCACTCACACTGCAAGATGATTTTTTAGGCAGCATTTGTCTCAGCCAGAGTCTAATCTCCTTAAAGGGGAAAGAAACCATGTATTGATTGTTTCTGTATTCCCAAATCCAAGCAAATACTAGGTATTTGGTAATGTG
The DNA here is from genome assembly GCF_949987515.2 of Delphinus delphis. Classification (NCBI taxonomy): domain Eukaryota; kingdom Metazoa; phylum Chordata; class Mammalia; order Artiodactyla; family Delphinidae; genus Delphinus; species Delphinus delphis. The sequence continues at coordinate 89,255,200 of NC_082685.1, read as the reverse complement.
TGTAGAATGAAGTAACAAAGAGATCGAATTTGTATCAAATTGAACTAACAACTAGAATCTTCAGAGAATAAGGCCTCCCTCAGAAGCTAGTGAACTCGTTGGTCTTTCTACCTTAAATTACCTTTTCTCTTTTTTCCTTTTACCATAGAATTTATCGTCTCAACTTCTATACCTCTCATTAATCTTAAACATGGTGTATTTCAATTTCAGCCCCTACAAATTTATGGGAGATTTTTAAGAAAATTGTAAACAACTACTGACAGGGAATTCCAGAAGGAATTAAACTATCAGATGGTGGGTTTGACCAGATTAAATTTAAGGTTCCCTCGTGGCCTGATATTCTGTGAGTTATCTTTCAGCAGGTATTAGTTCCCTCACAAATTATGGTGTCCTTCACATTCTGCCATATGGGCTGTCATCTATTCTACTCGGTAACCATGACTCTCTTATGGAGCCTCTCTTTCATCATCTCATTAGTGAACAAGAGCAAGTGGGTTAAGTGCCCACTTACCCTTCTACCTACCTCTTAATTCCACAGCCAATGGGATGGACAATGGGAAGTTGGCTGGGCAGATGGCAGGGCTTGCTTATATATTTGCACATAGTACTCTCTACTGTCTGGGATTAGCAGAATGATAAAACTGTGTGTGTGTGCGTGTGTGCGCGCGTGCGTGCGTGTGTGTTTCCTCCTCTGCAGCCATAATGTACTTGAAACAGAAAGGGTAGTGTACTTGTCTATATATAAAGGAAGTAGCAGGGAGAAAGTAGTGACAGATTCAAGTACTGGGTCACATTCTACTGTCAAATGTATTCAGATGGCCTGGGGTGAAGATGATCCAATGCATCTATCCCAGTTATGCCTGAGCACAAAAGTTGGCAGCAACAGATTTGACATAGGGTGAGCAGTTCTCTAGGACTAGGTGGGGATGGGGACAGCAGAATATTAAGAACTCAAGGTGAATGTCAATTTCTGTCACAAGTACTGTCACAAACTCAGAGATTTCCTTACTAGCAAAGAGTAGCAGCTTTTTTTTTATTGGTGTCCCCATTAGGACTATTGAGATCATGGAAATTACCTAGGTCCCAGTATTTATAACAACCAATACTCAATGTCATGATACCCTATAGAGAATTCCGCTAGTTCTGGTCAGTGGGTGATCATTTCATTTCTTTGCTGATTATTTCCTAAGGACATGCCATGTAATTATATTATACCACACGTGGTTAAAAACTCTGAAATCTTGTTTTTTGTGTGATTATATGTGGCTAATAAGTTTATTTCTCTAAAGCTATTTCATTGGGAGAGATTTTAGCACAAAAAGTGGTAGTTTACCCATATGCCTTTCTATTATATTTACGAAACAAAGTTACTGAATTAGTTTATGCAGGGCTCTGAAATTTTACCCTTCCTGGGGCTAGAAAATATACATTTTGAAGTAGCTTCCTGGAAATCTGTATAATGCTGTCATCACAAATTGTGTGTGAGTGTGTGAGTGTGTGTGTGTGTGTGAGAGAGAGAGAGAGGTATAAAAAGAAACAAAATGTAGTAGATCAACCATCTATAAAGTGAAACAGGAACACTTTCAAAACTTAATAAAAAAGCCAGTTGAGGGTATGTGAGCTAGAAGCACAGTTATATCTTTTAACCCCACAAAATTTCATTTCATTTCAAGTTCTTGTCTAACAAAGCTGCATATATCAGACACTTAAAACGAAAACTGATGTTAGCACCAGCTGTTGGATAAAGGCATGTAACCATCCTTCTTAAGTTTAGCTGTTAGCAATGTCTGTAACCTGCAGCTAGCTGTGAGTGATGCAATGTCCTTGAATTAGAGAGTGAAACACTCTGGTAGATAAAATTAATTGATGAAATTTAGGTATATGATTTAATGCACCAAAAAATGAGTCACATGGAAGACAGAAATTAATACATATTCATAATGAAATTACTCCTTGGCTTATTGATGGCAGGGAGCAAAATAATTCTGGGATTGAGAGGAATTCAGGTTAGAGCTGAGGGAATTTGCCAGTTACACAATTACCTTGAGGCTTGGAAGGGCCAGTGTCTTGCCCTAGGCAATGCTATCACTCTCAAGTATTCCAAGGCCCTAAACAATTCACTCAATTCTCTTCCAAAATTGTATGCATAGATGATAATCCAGGGAACTGGGGAGCTCCAGATGCCCTATTATTAATATATAGCATACAATATTTCATTCATAAAGTAATGACTTTGGTTCCTTGGGTGTTCAGCAAGAAACTAAAACAAATGTGACTACACTTTATAATTAGTGACAAATCTCTCCTTGCTCCCTTTTGGTATTCACTGTGATATCATTAATCAGTGCTGAACTCTTGATAATAAATCTTTATGTTCCCAAGAATGCAAAAATGCATTATTCCTCTGTTGTCCAGTATTCTGTATGCAACACTCTTCTTTTAAAAACAACTAGAAGGTTCTAGGAAAAACAGTGTAAATTCAGATGTTCAACTATTTCACTTTTTTTTTTTTTCAACTATTTCACTTTTGCCACCATGATTACCTTGGGATCTCATTAAGAACTATGAAAATTACTTTGTCATTTGTCTATTGTCCCTGGAAGGAAAATAAAATTACTTCTTATCAATTTTGAACCTGTAGCCTAGGAATGTTTGCTTTTTCAATCTATGTATTATGAATATACATATTTCCCTGTTATAGTGTCTATTGCAGTTGATGGACATAAAAAGGGAGAAAAAAATTTTGTCCATTTGATCCACTTCCTAATGGGAACATTATCCATCTGTTCTTAATAAACTGTAATCAGCCCTACTTATTTTTGATTTTTTTTCTAAAAGAAACTGACAAAGACAAAATAAAAGAGACATTTAGGATTTGAGAAAAATAGCTTCCTCATCATGAATCTCTACTAGATCAAATTTGTACCATGTCACAGATCACATCATGAAAGCAATATCAACAGATTAAAATAATACTCGCACAATCTGCAATCAAAACAGGAACAGTTGGCATTTAATGTCTGACACTCATGTTTTCCAAGTGTATTTTTAAAATCTAAGTAATAATATCTACTTGCTAAAAATAGTTAAATGGGTTTATAGAATAAAGTTTAGAATGAATTTTCTCCTGTACCACATGCCAGATCTTGTTTTTAGAGAAACTACATTCAGTTCTTTCAGCTTTTTTATTCCTAATAGTCACCTGATATTTCTAAATTAAATGGGTTTGTACACGTATGTTCTTTTTCTTTTAAAATTCTCCCCACAAGGTTATGTCATAATATTTGATTAAACTAATATTCAATCTTTGTATTAATGATTATATAAATACTGTTAACTGATACGTCAAGTAGCTCACCTTTCTATTAATGTAGGTTTGTTTTTGGTTTTCCTAGAGTTGAAAATTGCCTCACTTTGAAACTTTCTCTCTAAATATCACTAATTCCTTACAAACTCTTCCATGGAACTGTGAAACACCTCTGGGTACTCTTTTTCTACATGGTAAAACATACCAGATAATCTTATCAGGTTCTATTTCTTTCTTTTTTTAACCAGGAGATATCTTACTTGGAGCCCTCCCAGGCTTACTGCATGCACAAGGTGACTTGTGCTACATACCTGCAGGTGTGCATTTACACAGACTATGATGTAAATGGTAGCCCCTACCTCCACTCCAACCAGGTTGGACAATTCATTAACCCTCAACCCCCTTGTATACCTTATTACTTGTTCCAAATTTCACTAGTTGTTCTTCAGGCCTGATGCACAACTTGTCCTGGGTCTTCTCTTTACCATTATTGTGAATATTCCCTTTATCTCTGTTGGTTTCCTGTTTCCTGGATTTTAGGCTTTCCTCCTTCTTGGTCATCTGCCTCATTTTAGTGGACATTTTAGGAAAGCATGCAAAGAATGTAATGCTTGCATGTTTAGCAATATCTTTATTCTACTCTCAGACTTGCTTGATAGTTTGGTTGGTTATAAAATTATAATCTGAAATGTTTTCCTCACACTTTTATGGCATTTCTCCCTGTTGTTGCTGAGAATTGCTATGTCATATTGTATCCTGATCCTTTTTGTATATTCTTATAATTTTTTCTGTAGAACCTTTTTATACCCAGTGTTTTAGAACTTTTTGGTAAGGTGCCTTAGTGTGGGTCTTTTTCAATTCATTGTGCTTGGTATTCAGTAGTCCCTTTCAATGTGGTAACTAACCTTCTGTTGTGGGAAATATTATTTCTTTAATAGTATTTCCTATTTTTCTTTAAACTTAGAACACTTGCTAATAAATATTTGACTTCTTTCTCTGATTTTCTAGTTTTCTTATCTTTTTTTCCTATTTTCCCACTCTCTTTTCTTGATTTTTTAAAAAAATTTCTCTTTCTAAAAGGTAGACTCTTTCCAAACTTTCTGTTAAAAATTATATTTCAGCTATTCTAACATTTTCATGTTCTCTTCCTACTCTGTATACCCCATTAAAAAAACTGCACCCTTTTTTTGTTTTGAAGATGAAATAACTTCTTTTATATCTCAGATAATGTTTTTCTCTATTTTGCCAAGTTCCTTTAATCTGCTGCCTCTTTCTCATGTTGAAGGCTTTTTTCAAGTCTCTCTTGGTTCTTGGCAACCATTCAAGTTTAGGACTGAGGACTAAAAACTGATGGGGAAATTTATGGTGTGTGTGGAGTAGGTTTTATTTGTACAGAGTGGGTCTAACAGAGATTCAGAAGATTCATTCTGGGGCCCCTGAATGTCTTGTTGGCCTTTTCTCTGATCCTTTTCTCCAGAGATTAAATCACTCTATTGCTAGAGTATCTGACTGCTAGCATAATGAGAGTTTAGGTGGGAGAGAGGGCTGGAAACTCATTGTTCAATACATAGAATTTAACTTTATTCTCCTCAACCCTGCCTCCCCTGTGTTTTTATCCTCTGTAGTCAATTTCTTTAAAGACTAAAGCTCTCCATCTTTTTCCAAAGGGAGTAGTTGCTTGGTTGTCTGAAGTAGGGCGCCTGGGCCTGAGGAGAAGGTTTGTCTGAGGGGAGGGTTGTTCTGATATGTACTTCTGATTTTAGCCTACCACTCACCAAATTCTCCACTTGCAGAGGCTTCCCTGAGGCTATCCAGAATTCTTCAGCAAAAGCTAGCTTTATCTCACTCGTGGGATAGATAGCCTTATGCCCCACTGCCTATGCTGACATTTTAGTTTTCTCCACACATTTAAATATGTTACAACTCTTTCACTTCCTTTCCATATCCTAACATTTGTTGACATATATTGCCCACTTTTGTTGCCTCATTTTATTTTCCTTTTGGTTTAAAACTCTTTGTTATCTTGTTACCATCATTTTTGTAAGGAGGTAAACATAAATATATGTAAAATCTGCCATTTTGAACAGGAAATCCTCTAATAGAATGTAATATATCAAAGAAATTACCCTATTGAAAATATTTATTTGTTTATATACAGAGTATTTTAACTGCCCTAAAAATCCTCTGTGCTCCTTCTATTCATCCCTTCCCATCCAAACTCCCGGCAACCATTGATCTTTTTACTGTCTCCTTTTTTATATCATACAATTGGAATCATATAGATTAGTTTTTTTAGGTTTTTTTGCACTTAGTAATATACATTTGAGGTTCCTCCGTGTCTTTCCAGGGCTTGATAGCTCATTTCTTTTTAGCACTGAATAATTTTCCGTTGTCTGGATGTATGCAGTTTATCTATTCAATCACTTAATGAAGGACGTCTTAGCTGCTTCTAAGTTTTGGTAATCATGAATAAAGCTGCTATAAACATCCATGTACACATTTTGTGTGGACAGAAGTTTCCAACTTCTTTGGTGAAATATTAAGCAGTGTGACTGATGGATTATATGGTAAGTGTATGATTAGTTTTGTAAGAAACTGCCAAACTCTCTTCCAAAGTGGCTTTACCATTTTGCATTCTCACCAGCAATGTATGATAGTTTCTGTTTCTCCATATCCCCACTAGCATTTGGTGTTGTCAGTGTTCTAATAGGGCACCATGAACATTGTGTGGGGAGGGATGCCAGGGAGAACAAGAATGACAGATGTTGACTTTCATGACGACCTAGCTGAGTGATGGACACATAGTCAAAATTAATTTGATTTAAAGAATGTGAAGAAATTAGATAATCTTTATGCATCTGATATTGTGAACTGTGTTAGTGTCCTGTTGCTGCAGTAAAAAACTACGAGAGGGCTTCCCTGGTGGCACAGTGGTTGCGAGTCCGCCTGCCAATGCAGGGGACACGGGTTCGTGCCCCGGTCCGGGAAGATCCCACGTGCCGCGGAGCAGCTAGGCCCGTGAGCCATGGCCGCTGAGCCTGTGTGTCCGGAGCCTGTGCTCCGCAACGGGAGAGGCCACAACAGTGAGAGGCCCGTGTATCGCAAAAAAACAAAACAAAACAAAACAAAACTACAAGAAACTTGGTGCTTAAAACAACACAAACCTATTATCTTATAGTTATGAGGTCAGAAATCCTAAAATCAAGGTGTCAGCAGGGTTGCACTCCTTCTGGAAGCTATAGGGGAGAATCTGTTTCCTTGTCTTTTTAGCTTATAGAGGTGGCCTGCATTCCTCACTTCTTAGTCTCTTTCTTCATCTTCAAAGCCAGAAGGGTAGTATCTTGAAATTTCTTTCCATCTTAGTGCCCACTCCTTTCTCTTTCTATCTCTTTTCTCTGATCTTCTATTGTCATATCCCCTTTTCTGACTTTCTTATCTCCCTCTTTCCCTGATAAGAACTCTTGTGATTACATTGGTTATATCTAGACAATCCAGAATAATCTCCCTAATTCAAGATCCTTAACTTGATCACATTTTGAAAATCCCTGTCATAATGTGAGGTCACGTAGTGCTAGTTTTCGGTGATTAGGATATGGATATCATTGGGGGAGGCAATATTCTGCTTACCACATGGACTGAAAATATTGCACATATATGTAATTTGGATCGAAAGAACATAATTTTAAGTCTGGGGAAGAAGGTCAAAAACACACAAAAAACAAGGGGTAATAGCTCATAGATGAAATGTATTATTACTTATGATTATAAAGTAGTCCCATGTTCATTGTGGTTAATCCAATCAATAGAGAAATGCTATGTATATAGTAGGAAAAAAAAATTTAACTTAAAATTCCAAGGCCCATTGACAATCCTTGTCTTTTATTTCCAAATCCTTGTCCTTCAAAGACGAGTGTCAATCTATGAACACAATAATCAAGTCTGATGCATACTTCAATCATATTGGCAGACCACATATCTTCTTTTTTTTAACATCTTTATTGGAGTATAATTGCTTTACAATGGTGTGTTAGTTTCTGCTTTATAACAAAGTGAATCAGCTATACATGTAAATATATCTCCTTCTTCTTGCGTCTCCCTCCCACCCTCCCTATCCCACCCCTCTAGGTGGTCACAAAGCACTGAGCTGATCTACCTGTGCTATGCGGTTGCTTCCCACTAGCTATTTTACATTTGATAGTGTATATATATCCATGCCACTCTCTCACTTCGTCCCAGCTTACCCTTCCCCCTCCCTGTGTCCTGAAGTCCATTCTCTGCGTCTGCGTCTTTATTCCTGTCCTGCCCCTAGGTTCTTCAGAACCATTTTTTTTTTTTTAAGATTCCATGTATATGCGTTAGCATACAGTATTTGTTTTCCTCTTTCTGACTTACGTCACTCTGTATGAGAGACTCTAGGTCCATCCACCTCACTACTAATAACTCATTTTCGATTCTTTTTGTGGCTGAGTAATGTTCCATTGTATATATGTGCCACATCTTCTTTATCCATTCATCTGTCCATGGACACTTAGGTTGCTTCCATATCCTAGCTATTGTAAATAGAGCTGCAATAAACATTGTGGTACATGACTCTTTTTGAATTATGGTTTTCTCAGGGTATATGCCCAGTAGTGGGATTGCTGGGTCATATGGTAGTTCTATTTATATTTTTTTTAGGAAACTCCATACTGTTCTCCATAGTGGCTGTATCAATTTACATTCCCACCAACCGTGCAAGAGGGTTCCCTTTTCTCCACACTCTGTCTAGCATTTATGGTTTGTAGATTTTTTGATGATGGCCATTCTGACTGGTGTGAGGTGATACCTCATTGCAGTTTTAATTTGCATTTCTCTAATGCTTAGTGATGTTGATCATTCTTTCATGTGTTTGTTGGCAGTCTGTATATCTTCTTTGGAGAAATGTCTATTTAGGTCTTCTGCCCATTTTTGGATTGGGTTGTTTGTTTTTTTGATATTGAGGTGCATGAGCTGCTTGTAAATTTTGGAGATTAATCTTTGTTGGTTGCTCCATTTGCAAGTATTTTCTCCCATTCTGAGGGTTGTCTTTTCGTATTGTTTATGGTTTCCTTTGCTGTGAAAAAGCTTTGAAGTTTCATGAGGTCCCATTTGTTTATTTTTGTTTTTATTTCCATTTCGCTAGGAGGTGGGTCAAAAAGGGTCTTGCTGTGACTTATGTCATAGAGTTATGTTCTACCTATGTTTTCCTCTAAGAGTTTTATAGTGTCTGGCCTTACGTTTAGGTGTTTAATCCATTTGGAGTTTATTTTTGTGTATGGTGTTAGGAAGTGTTCTAATTTCATTCTTTTACATGTAGCTATCCAGTTTTCCCAGCACCACTTATTGAAGAGGCTGTCCTTTCTCCATTGTATGTTCTTGCCTCCTTTATCAAAAATATGGTGACCATATGTGCGTGGGGTTATCTGTGGGCTTTCTATCCTTTTCCATTGATCTACATTTCTGTTTTTGTGCCAGTACCATACTGTCTTGATTACTGTAGCTTTGTAGTATAGTCTGAAGTCCAGGAGCCTGATTCCTCCAGCTTCGTTTTTCTTTCTCAAGATTGCCTTGGCTATTTGGGGTCTCTTGTGTTTCCATACAAATTGTGAAATTTTTTGTTCTAGTTCTGTGAAAAATGACATTGGTAGTTTGACAGGGATTGCACTGAATCTGTAGATTGCTTTGGGTAGTATAGTCATTTTCACAATGTTGATTCTTCCAGTTCAAGGATATGGTATATCTCTCGATCTCTTTTTATCATCCCTAATTTCTTTCATCAGTGTCTTATAGTTTTCTGCATAGAGGTCTTTTGTCTCCGTAGGTAGGCTTATGCCTAGATATTTTATTCTTTTTGTTGCAATGGTAAATGGGAGTGTTTCCTCAATTTTTCTTTCAGATTATTCATTGTTAGTGTATAGGAATGCCAGAGATTTCTGTGCATTAATTTTGTATCCTGCTACTTTACCAAATTCATTGATTAGCTGTAGTAGTTTTCTGGTGACATCTTTAGGATTCTCTATGTATAGTATCATGTCATCTGCAAACATTGACAGTTTTAGTACTTCTTTTCCAATTTGGATTCCTTTTATTTCCTTTTTTTCTCTGATTGCTGTGGCTAAAAGTTCCAAAACTATATTGAATAATAGTGGTAAGAGTGGACAGCCTTGTCTTGTTCCTGACCTTAGAGGAAATGGTTTCAGTTTTTCACCATTGAGAACAATGTTGGTTGTGGGTTTGTCAAATATGGCCTTTATTATGTTGAGGAAAGTTCCCTCTATGCCTATTTTCTGGAGGGTTTTTATCATACATGGGTGTTGAATTTTGTCAAAAGCTTTTTCTATCTTTCATCTATTAAGATGATTATACGGATTTTCTCCTTCAATTTGGTAATATGGTTTATCACATTGATTGATTTGCGTGCATTGAAGAATCCTTGCAGCCTGGGATAAAGCCCACTTGATCGTGGTGTATGATCCTTTTCAAGTGCTCTTGGAATCTGTTGGGTAGTATTTTGTTGAGGATTTTTGCATCTATGTTCATCAGTGATATTGGCCTGTAGTTTTCTTTTCTGGGACATCTTTTGTCTAGTTTTGGTATCAGGCTGATGGTGGCCTCATAGAATGAGTTTGGGAGTGTTCCTCCCTCTGCTATATTTTGGAAGAGTTTAAGAAGGATAGGTGTTAGCTCTTCTCTAAATGTTTGATAGAATTTGCCTGTGAAGCCATCTGGTCCTGGGCTTTTGTTTGTTGGAAGTTTTTTTTTTTTTTTTGCGGTATGGGGGCCTCTCACTGCTGTGGGCTCTCCCGTTGTGGAGCACAGGCTCCTGATGCGCAGGCTCAGCGGCCATGGCTCACGGGCCCAGCCGCTCCATGGCATGTGGGAGATTCCTGGACTGGGGCATGAACCCATGTCCCCTGCATGAGCAGGCAGACTCTCAACCTCTGCGCCACCAGGGGAGCCCTATTGGAAGATTTTTAATCACAGTCTCAATTTCAGTGCTTGTGATTGGTCTGTTTATACTTTCTATTTCTTCCTGGTTCAATCTCAGAAGGTTGTGCTTTTCTAAGAATTTGTCCATTTCTTCCAGGTTGTCCATTTTATTGGAATATAGTTTCTGGTAGTAATCTCTCATGATCCTTTGTATTTCTGCAGTGTCAGTTATTACTTCTCTGTTTTCATTTCTAATTCTCTTGATTTGAGTCTTCTGCCTTTTTTTCTTGATGTGTCTGGCTAATGGTTTATTAATTTTGTTTATCTTCTCAAAGAACCAGCTTTTAGTTTTATTGATCTTTGCTATTCTTTCCTTCATTTCTTTTTCATTTTTTTCTGATCTGATCTTTATGATTTCTTTCCTTCTGCTAACTTTGGAGTTTTTTTGTTCTTCTTTCTCTAATTGCTTCAGGTTTAAGGTTAGGTCGTTTATTTGAGGTGTTTCATGTTTTTTGATGTAGGCTTGTATTGCTCTAAACTTCCATCTTAGAACTGCTTTTGATGCACCCCATAGATTTTTGGATCCTTGTGTTTTCATTGTCCTTTTTTTCTAGGTTTTTTTTTTTGATTTCCTCTTTGGTTCTTCAATGAACTCTTGGTTATCAAGTCGTGTATTTTTTAGCCTCCATGTGCTTAATATTTTTTACAGATTTTTTTCCTGTAACGTATCTAGTCTCATAGCGTTATGGTAGGAAAAGATAGTTGATACAATTTCAATTTTCTTAAATTTACCAAGGCTTGATTTGTGACCCAAGATATGACCTATCCTGGAGAATGTTCCATGAGCACTTGAGAAGAAAGTGTTTTCTGTTGTTTTGGACGGGATGTCCTATAAATATCAATTAAGTCCATTTTGTTTAATGTATCATTTAAAGCTTGTGTTTCTTTATTTATTTTCATGTTGGATGATCTGTCCATTGGTGAAAGTGGGGTGTTAAAGTCCCCTACTATGATTGTGTGACTGTGTGAGTTCCCCTTTTATGACTGTTAGCCTTTGCCTTATGTACTGAGGTGCTCCTATGTTGGGTGCATAAATATTTACAATTGTTATATCTTCTTCTTGGATTGATCCCTTGTCTCTTGTAATAGTCTTTATTTTAGTCTATTTTGTCTGATATGAGAATTGCTACTCCAGCTTTCTTTTGAATTCCATTTGCATGGAATATCTTTTTCCATCCCCTCACTTTCAGTGTGTATGTGTCTCTAGGTCTGCAGTGAGTCTCTTACAGACAGCATATATATGGGTCTTGCTTTTGTATCCATTCAGCCAGTCTGTGTCTTTTGGTGGGAGCATTTAATCCATTTACATTTAACGTAATTATGGATATGTATGTTCCTAATACCATTTTCTTAATTGTTTTGGGTTTGTTGTTGTAGGTCTTTTTCTTTGTTTTGTTTCCTGCGTAGAGAAGTTCCTTTAGCCTTTGTTGTAAAGCTGGTTTTGTGGTGCTGAATTCTGTTAGCTTTTGCTTGTTTTTAAGGTTTTAATTTCTCCGTCAAATCTGAATGAGATTTTTGCTGGGTGGAGTAATCTTGGTTGTAGGTTTTTCCCTTTCATCACTTTAAATATGTCCTGCCACTCCATCTGACATGCAGAGTTTCTTCTGAAAGATGAGCTGTTAACATTATGGGGATTCCCTTGTATGTTATTTGTTGTTTTTTCCTTGCTGCTTTCAATATTTTGTTTTTGTATTACATTTTTGATAGTTTGATTATTATGGTCTTGGCATGTTTCTCCTTGGATTTTTCCTGTATCGGACTCTCTGCGCTTGCTGGACTTGATTAACTATTTCCTTTCCCATATTAGGGAAGTTTTCAACTATAATCTCTTCAAATATTTTCTCAGTCCCTTTCTTTATGTCTTCTTCTTCTGGGACCCCTATTATTCGAATGTTGTTGTGTTTAATGTTGTCCCAGAGGTCTCTAAGAATGTCCTCAATTCTTTTCATTCTTTTTTCTTTATTCTGCTCTGCAGTAGTTATTTCCACTCTTTTATCTTCCAGGTCACTTATCCGTTCTTCTGCCTCAGTTATTCTGCTATTGATTCCTTCTAGAGAATTTTTAGTTTCATTTATTGTGTTGTTTATCATTGTTTGTTTGCTCTTTAGTTCTTCTAGGTCCTTGTTAAACTTTCTTGTGTTTTCTCCATTCCGTTGCCAAGATTTTGGATCATCTTTACTATCATTACTCTGAATTCTTTTTCAGGTAGACTGCCTATTTCCTCTTCATTTGTTTGGTCTGGTGGGTTTTTTATATTGCTCCTTCATCTGCTGTGTGTTTCTCTCTCTTCTCATTTTGCTTAACTTACTGTTTTTGGGGTCTCCTTTTCGCAGGCTGCAGGTTCGTAGTTCCCGTTGTTTTTGGTGTCTGACCCCAGTGGGCAAGGTTGGTTCAGTTGGTTGTGTAGGCTTCCTGGTGCAGGGGAATAGTGCCTGTGTTCTGTTGTATAAGTGTGTATCTTGTCTTTGTGGTGGGGAGGACCACGTCTGGTGGTGTGTTTTGGTTTGTCTGTGACCTTGTTATGATTTTAGGCAGCTTCTCTGCTAATGGGTGGGGTTGTGTTCCTGTCTTGCTAGTTGTTTGGCAAAGGGTCTCCCGCACTGTGGCTTGCTGGTCATTGAGTGGAGCTGGGTCTTAGCATTGATATGGAGATTTCTGGAAGAGCTCTTGCCATTTGATATTACATGGAGGAGGGTGGTCTCTCGTGGACCAAGGTCCTGAACTCAGGAGAGGCACAGGCCTGACATCCGGCCAGAGCACCAAGGCCTTGTCAGCCACGTGGCTGAATCTGTCACTGAGTCCCTTTTACTCCCTTCTGCCTGATGACACCAAGTGGAAATGTATGCATTTGGGAGGCAAGAGGCTGAAAAGCAGGAAGCACAACTGAGCCTGAGATTTGTTCAGCCTCTCTCCGCAGCAGGCTCAGGTGCTCCCTACGTTAGTGGCGATGGCAGCGGCAGCAGTATTGCCAGGTGGTCCCAGTGTGCCCAATACGCGCTCGGCCAGATGCTCGTTGCAGGCTGCGGAGTGGGCTGGGGTGCGTGTTCGCAGCGCCTGCATCCCCAGCTCCTTGTTTGGATGCCCCCTCTTGCCCAGCCCCCCCGCACTCACAGTCGAACACCGCCTCCAGGCGCTCGGTTCGGAGCGGGAGCTTTTCATGTCACCACCCAGACTTGGGCACCAAAAGGGCCACATATCTTTTTTTTTTTTTTTTTTTTTTTGCGGTACGCGGGCCTCTCACTGCTGTGGCCCCTCCCGTTGCGGAGCACAGGCTCGGGACGCGCAGGCTCAGCGGCTATGGCTCACGGGCCCAGCCGCTCCGCGGCATGTGGGATCTTCCCGGAGCGGGGCACGAACCCGTGTCCCCTGCATCGGCAGGCGGACTCCCAACCACTGCGCCACCAGGGAAGCCCCACATATCTTTTTGATGGAGATGTGGGTAGGGAAAGATTGGCTTCAAGTTAAGTTCTATATGTATGTTATTCTAAATGATTGATTATTTCCTGTCTTATTTATTCATTTTGAATATGCAGTGTTATTTTTAATCCCTCTACTTCTTATCTTTTTTTTTTTTTTTTTTTTTTGTGGTACGCGGGCCTCTCACTGTTGTGGCCTCTCCTATTGCGGAGCACAAGCTCCGGAGACAGGCTCAGCGGCCATGGCTCACAGGCCCAGCTGCTCCGCGGCATGTGGGATCTTCCCGGACCGGGGCACGAACCCGCGTTCCCTGCATCGGCATGCGGACTCTCAACCACTGCACCACCAGAGAAGCCCTCTACTTCTTACCTTAATTGAGGAACAGACTATTTTCTAGATCATCACTTAACTGCATCTTAATCCCTTCTAACATGAGCCTTGTTAGTATTCATGTCATTTTATTATTCTGTTATAAACTTTAGATTTTGTTCTACAGAAAAATCCTTTTGGAATTGGAATTGAAATTGCATTGAATATAATGAGTGATTTGAAGGAAATTTTATTCTTTAAACTTTTGTATATCTAGTATAAATGTAAAGTCTTCCTCTGGCTGAAGAATTATGAGTTTTCAAGATTTAATAATACAGAAGAGAGTCAACCAAATAAAAAAATGAGCCAACACAACCAGAGTGTGTTCCTTGAAAGACTAGTAAAATAGCTGCAATTCTGGCAATACAAAGAAAAAATTTTAAATACGTTTTAACTAAAACATAGATATAAGTAAAAATGGCATGTTTAAAAAGAAATACAACAAAGCTTTGTATATCGAAAATTAACATGAAATGTACGGTTTCCTAGATATAACTGTATAATCATTGGCTCCAGTTTATACTAAATTAGTAGTAAGAATCAACCATCTGGAAAGGATACCAGGCCCAAACAGTTTTACAGACAATTTTAATCAGAAGTTCGAAGAACAATAAATGTCACTTTAGAAAAATTATTCCTGCAATTGACCATGTGCTTTTATGCAGGATATAATACCAGGAATGCAAGAATAATTCAATACATCAATTTAATTTCCTACCCATAGTAAGATACAACAAACAAATGGACACTTCAATCGATATAGGAAATCATTTGATAAAATTCAACGTTTGTTCATAATAAAAATTTAACAGATTAGGGATAGAAGGGAACATTCTTAATCTGATAAAGGCATGCATTAAAGACATGTAAAATACAACAAATTAGTGAATAAAACAAAAAAGAAGCAGACTCACAGATAGAGAGAAACAAACTAGTGGTTACTAGTGGGGAGAGGGAAAAAGGGGCAAGAAGGGGGTAGAGGGGAAAGGGGCGTTAATATGGGATTGTATGAAATCTTGCATGTGAAACTTTTGAAAGTGTAGAGATTTGTATAGAATTTAAAGAATCTCAATAAAAAAACATTAAAAATAATAACTAATGGTGAGTAGTACAGTGTTACTTGGGGACCTGAAAGCAGCCCTTTTATTTCTTCCTAGTTTTGAAAACAAATGATAAGTTGACAGAAGAAGCCAAAAGATCGAAATAAAATATAGTAGCTTTATTACTGACAAAGATTCTTAGAGGACATGATTTGTATGTGCAGCCACATTGGCATTCTAATTTTTTCCTCCTGTATTGAACTTGCTGCCTAATTGGGGGCCTTCCTCTCCCTGTCTCAATGTAAGTACTACATAGATGACCATAGAACCCAGTATTGCAAAAAGAAAATGGTTTTGAGGAAGAGTGGCCCAGAAGGGGGTGATTAGAGCATACTCAGTTCCTTCTAAACTTATCAGTTTGATAAAGTAGTGACAGTAGTCACATAATGTTGTAAACTTGAAGTCTCTGGAAATGTGAGGAGTGAGAGATAAAGTTATCCCTTAGTACTTTTTACTGAAGCCAGGAATAAGACCGTTATTCCCACGTTACACCCACTATTCAGTATTGTATTGGAGAACCTGGACAATGCACTAAGTCATCAAAAATAAATGAAGTTTAGTTTAAGGAACTGAAAAAAGTGACAAAGATCATTTCTTATTTTCAGATAATATAATTATTTAAATGCCAAATCAAGAAAAGTATATAGGGCTTCCCTGGTGGCGCAGTGGTTGAGAATCTGCCTGCTAATGCAGGGGACACGGGTTCGAGCCTTGGTCTGGGAGGATCCCACATGCCGCGGAGCAACTAGGCCCGTGGGCCACAGCTACTGAGCCTGTGCATCTGGAGCCTGTGCTCTGCAACAAGAGACGCCGCGATAGTAAGAGGCCCGTGCACCGCGATGAAGAGTGGCCCCTGCTTGCCGCACTGGAGAAAGCCCTCGCACAGAAACGAAAACCCAACACAGCAAAAATAAATAAATAAATAAATAAATAAATCTGTTCTTTAAAAAAAAAAGAAAAGTATATAAAGTGTCAGAAGCTTTAAGAGAGTTCCACAGAGTTGCTGGGTATATTACTGACATTTGAAAAAAGTGGAAGAAACTTATAAAAAGGCATAAAAGAAAACTTGAAAAATGGAGAAATGTATTTTGTTTATTGATGAGATTGTGAATTTTATGAAGGTGACATTTTTCCTTCAAATCACTCTATACATTCATTGCAGTTCCAATTACAATCCCCAAATAATTTTATTTTTGGTAGAAATTTACCAGCTGATTTTAAAATTCATGTGGAAGGGTAATGGTCCAATAATAGTTCAGTAAGAAAATGTAATAATATGAAAATCAGTTGATTAAACAGACTAGGAACTCAGAAGCAATTTCATTCTTAAATGGAAACTTGATGTACTTGATGTACAGTAGGGGAGGAAAGGCAGATTATCCAATAAATATTGTTAATACAACTGCCTTTCATGTGAAAAAGAAACATTACTACCCTATACAAAAATAAATAATGTAAGTTATAAAACTAATGTAAAACATAAAATTTAAAGCAATTAGATTATGGGAGGATCTTATTATACTCTTTTTTAGGAAAATATTTCTTAAATAAGACACTAAAAACATCAAAGGGCTTCCCTGGTGGCGCAGTGGTTGAGAGTCCGCCTGCTGATGCAGGGGACACGGGTTCATGTCCCGGTCTGGGAAGATCCCACATGCCATGGAGCGGCTGGGCCCATGAGCCATGGCTGCTGCGCCTGCGCGTCTGGAGCCTGTGCTCCGCAACAGGAGAGGCCACAACAGTGAGAGACCCACATACCGCAAAAAACAAAAACAAAACGACAACAAAAAAACATCAAAGAAGGGACTTCCTTCATGGTCCAGTGAGTAAGACTCCATGCTCCTAATTCAGGGGGCCTGTGTTTGATCCCTGGTTGGGGAACTAGATCTCACATGCATGCTGCAACTAAGAGTCCACATGCTGCAACTAAAGAAATCCACATGCCACAACTAAGAAGAAGCCCTCATGCCACAACAAAGGTCCTTTGTGCCGCAACTAAGACCCAGCACAGCCAAAAATAAAAAAAAAAATAAATAAATAAATAATTGATTAATTAATTAAAAAACAAGGGGAAATTTTGCTAAATATATCTATTTCAAAATGTTGATATTCAGAGAATATTTTTAACATTTGACTAAAGATTGCAACCAAAATTTTATGGATTTTAGTGGGTCCTTGAATCCCTTGAAAATTGCAAAAGTGCAACATTGTGTTTACAGATATCATATAGAGTTTTATCAGTCTGAAAAATGGGTGCATGGCCCCCCAAATTAATTGTAATCTGTCCTAAAATATGTACACACATACTCTGGAGAACAGGAGATGGGGCTTTAATCTATCTGCTCCCCCAGTTCTAATATTTTTGGCACTTGTCTTGGCTCTTCCTCTGGCCCTTGGCTTTCAGACTCAATACATTTATCCCATTCTCTGTCTTATGCAGAATTTAATTTTTTTTTAAAAGGTGTATCTATGAATGATAGTCTAGGAAAGACATGCATTTCCCTCAGTTTCGTACGAGGGTTATGGTAAGGTCATACCCTCTGAGAATTCAAAATTAAGAGCAGCTATATATGATAGCTTTTGTACCATACCTAGATCTAGGGAAGCATCCTTGGAAAGAAGAAATAGTTGGAGAGAGTTTTATTCCTCTCCTATGTTGTCAGATTTAGCTAATAAAAATACAGAAAGATTAAAGACCCTACCAGGAAACTACTAGAGCTCATCAGTGAATTTGGTAAAGTCACAGGATACAAAATTAATACACAGAAATCTCTTGCATTTCTATACAGTAACAATGAAAGATCAGAAAGAGATATTAAGGAAACAATCCCATTTCCTATTGCAGCAAAAAGAATAAAATACCTAGGAATAAACCTACCTAAGGAGGCAAAAGACCTGTACTCCAAAAACTGTAAGACATTGATGAAAGAAATTGAAGATGACACAAACAGA
This sequence comes from Delphinus delphis, assembly GCF_949987515.2. NCBI lineage: Eukaryota > Metazoa > Chordata > Mammalia > Artiodactyla > Delphinidae > Delphinus > Delphinus delphis. The sequence goes on along the minus strand of NC_082685.1, from coordinate 89,237,047 downwards.
TGGAAAGATATACCATGTTCTTTGATTGGAAGAATCAATATTGTCAAAATGACTATACTACCCATGGTAACCTACAGATTCAACACAATCCCTATCAAATTACCAATGGCATTTTTCACAGAACTAGAACAAAAAAATTAAAATTTGTATGGAAACACAAAAGATCCTAAGTAGCCAAAGCAATCTTAAGAAAGAAAAATGGAGGTGGAGGAAACACACTCCCTGACTTTAGACTATATTTCAAAGCTACAGTCATCAAAACAGTGTGGTACCAGGACAAAAACAGAAATATAGATCAATGGAACAGGATAGAAAGCCCAGAAATAGAGCCACACATTTATGGTCAATTAATCTATGACAAAGGAGGTAAGAACATACAATGGAGAAAAGACAGTCTCTTCAATAAGTGGTGCTGGGAAAACTGGAAAGCTACATGTAAGTGAATGAAATTAGAACATTCTCTAACACCACACACAAAAATAAACTCAAAATGGATTAAAGACTTAAATGTAAGACTGGGTATGATAAAACTGCTAGAGGAAAACATAGGCAGAACATTCTTTGACATAAATCTCAGCAGTATCTTTTTGGGTCCATCTCCTAGAGTAATGGATATAAAAGCAAAAGAACAGAAAAACAACAACAACAAAACCAAATGGGACCTGATTAAACTTAAAATTTTGCACAGCAAAGGAAATCACAAACAAAATAAAAGTCAACCTACAGAATGGGAGAAAATATTTGCAAATGATGCGACTGACAAGGGATTAATCTCCAAAAAATATAAACAGCTCATACAGCTCAATATTAAAAAAAAAAACCAATGAAAAAATGGGCAGAAGATCTAAATAGACATTTCTCCAAAGAAGACATACAGGTGGCCAAGAAGCACAAGGAAAGATGCTCAACACTGCTAATATTAGAGAAATGCAAATCAAAACTACAATGAGTTATCACCTCACACTGGTCAGAATGGCCATCATCAAAAAGTCTGCAAATAATAAAAACTGAAGAGGGTGTGGAGAAAAAGGAATCCTCCCGCACTATTGGTGGGAATGTAAGTTGGTACAGCCACTATGGAGAACAGAACGGAGGTTTCTTAAAAAACTAAAAATGTGATCCTGCTACCATATGATGCTGCAATCTTAATCCTGGGCATATATCTGGAGAAAACCATAATTCAAAAAGATACATGCACCCCAGTATTCATACATGCAACCCAGTATTCATAGCAGCACTGTTTACAATAGCCAAGACATGGAAGCAACCTTAAATGTTCATCGACAGATGAATGGATAAAGAAGATGTGGTATATTTATACAGTGGAATATTATTCAGCCATAAAAAAGAATGAAATAATGTAATTTGTGGCAACATGGATGGATCTAGAGGTTATCATCTAAGTGAAGTGAGGAAGACAGAGAATGACAAAAATGATATCACTTATATGTGGAATCTATTAAAAATGATACAAATGAATTTATATACAAAACAGAAACAGATCCACAGACATAGGAAACAAACTTGTGATTACCAAAGGGAAAGGGTGGGGAAGGAATAAATTGGGATTTTGGGATTAACATGTACACACTATATAAAATAGATAACCAACAATGACCTACTGTATAGTACAGGGAAATATACTCAGTATTTTGTAATAACCTATAATGGAAAAGAATCTGAAAAAAATAGATATATATGTATGTATAACCGAATTACTTTGCTGTACACCTGAAACTAATACAACATTGTTAATCAACTATACTTCAATAAAAACAAATTAATTAATTTAAAAAATACAGAAAGCTCAGCTAAATTCAAATTTCTTATGACAGTCAAAAACAATGAATACTTTTCATTATATTTTGAACATACGTATACTAAAAATTTTTGGTTTTTCTGAAATTCAAATTTAACTGGTATGATATATTGTATTTAGCAACCCTACTCTTCTCTGGTGTGAAGGTTCTCACCATTGTCCACACCTCAGTGACTTGGGTAAGACCAAAGTATCCGTTATATGTAACAAAAATAGGAATTTTTGCTCTCTGACCAAACAATGCCTTAACCCTGGACTCCTAAATTAAATTTATTGCAGAAGACCAAAACCATTCATCATGTATTAAGTTTACCTAACCAGATGATTTAAAAGAAAAAGGCATGATTTAGTTCACCAAAATTACCAAAACTATTCAAATCACTTAAAACTATAATTTGAGTCAAGTTTCTAAAATACTAGCAGGGGTCGTAAATTCACATTCTCTTTGAGAATATCTCTTCTCTCACCCTTACCCCTCATATCCCCACATGTACAGGCTATTATTACCTACAAGTCTGTCATTAGACTTTCAAGTTTTATATTCCAAATATTTTTTAGGTCTGCTTTATGCAGGTAATCAGGGAACTAATACATGAAACCAAAGCTTACAAAAATCTAGTCAAAATTAAAGAAGTTAACCATACAATACATTTCAAGTATAAGAAGTTTAAGTTTCCTTCCAAATCTATGATCTGTGATCTATGGCATCTTAGACCACCGAATCAAATTGTACTTCATAAGTGATTAGATTATTTGGCAGTCCTGGTGTTCTAAAGCATGATTTTATGTTCTCAAACTATCTACGAAGGTAGAGTTATGAATAATGAATAATTTAGATCTTTGAACTTAATTACTGTAGGAGTCCAGGGTGAGTGTGTTTTCTGGGTTAATGAGAATTATGAATAGTATAGTGGCTTGAGGTGAATTCTAGGAATTGTCATTTTGCAGTTCAAAGATAAGTTTAAAGATAGTTGTTGTGGTAGACAGAATAATGGCTCCACAGTGATGCCTATGTCCTAATACATGGAACCTATGAATATATATTATGCTACATGGCAAGTGGGGATTAAGAATACATATGGAATTAAGGTTGATCATTAGTTAACCTTAGAGATTACCTTGGGTTATCCAGTGGACCCAGTGTAATCACAGGAGTCCTTTAGATATAAGAAGGAAGCAGAAGAGGAGTCAGAATCAGATTGAAAGATGCTATGCTGCTGGTTTTAAAGATGGAGCAAGGCTGTAGTCAAGGAATGAAGGCAGCCTATAAAAGCTAGAAAATGAAAAGAGATGGTTCTCCCCTAGAGCCTCCTGAAGGAATGCAGCCCTGTCAGTATCTTGATTTTAGCCCGGCGAGACCCTTTTTGGACTTCTAACTCTCAGAACTTAAAGATAATAAATGTGTGTTGTTTTAAGCCACTATGTTTCTGTTAAGTTTCTATAGCAATAATAGGAAACCAATGCAGACATACAATTCATGTAACACAAAAGATTTTCAATTCTTAGGCTAAAGTTTCTCTCTTCTAAGGTAGTGTGTTGGCTTGGTATTTTATCTGTTAGCCACCATTTTGTTGGGGCTTACTATATGTGAGTGCTAGTAAGTGCTTTACATATTTCACTCTATTTCTTCCTCAACCAATTTGATCAGTTATTACTATACTCTCTTCATGGATAAAGAGATTGAGCTCAGAGAAATGAATCAATTTGCCTATCTTTGAAAAGTGAAATAGATCTACCTGAATTTAAAAGTTCTTAAGTACCATATTATACTTTATTTTCATTAGTGCAAATAGCTGACATGTGATATGCACATAGTTAAAACAAGTAAGTATGCTTTTTAAGGGGGAGGGATAAACTGTTCTCAAGGGTAGGCAGGTTAAAGAAGATAAAGGGAGAACTCTGGGTTAAGAAAAGTTTGCTTGTATCATTTATAACATTATAACCTGGGTAGATGTTTTAAAAGAGGTATTTTACGTGTTTTCTGGCATGCTACAGCTAAAAGAGAGAGATATTTTACATGGGTTCAAAGTTGTGACTTTTCTTGCTTCATGCTAATGTTGGCATTTTGTTATACATTTAAAAAGGAAATTTTGATGTTAATTCAAGTCGTGACCTTAACTTATGTTGGTTGTACTTTTTGTTCTGTTAAAAATATGAGTCATGAACATGACCCTGGATGTAATATTGCTTGAACAGAAATTGATGAATGCTCTAAGCTGTTCATAGGAGTAGCCATCATATTGTCCCAAATGAAATAAAACTTACATTTGCCCAACCTTAACTATATTACCAGGGCTTGCTAATGGAACAAAAAATGTGGTAGAATCTATTCTACTAGTTAATTCTAAAAGTCTCTGATACTGTTTTTTTTTTACTATGTGTTATTCCATTCAAGTTTATTTTAAAACAATCAGAAACCATGAATAGAATGTCTTCTATTTTATTCTTTGCCTGATCTCCTATTTGAGTATAATCCCCTTGAGTACTGGGGACATGTCTCATCAACTCTTTATTTCCAGACAGAGAACATAGTGGACCCACAATTTATGATAAATAAGTGTATGCAGTGTTGACCCAAACAGAATAGACGACCAGATTATTTCTCCAGCAAAGATGCATTTATTCAGGATCAGTGGAAAATTGCAATTCAAGGTCTTCAACCGTGGCAAGGGAAGGAGAATACTTTAATAAAGGGGAATAGGAAGTTGGGAGGGCTTCCTTTGGGCTCTGCTATTGTTGCAGAGCATGAGAACTCCCCTTCTAGTCTCCTGACTCCATTTAATTACGGTTTCTGTCAATTTTTTTATGGCAGTGATCAGGTAAAGTATGAGTTACTTATAACTGGTACTTTAGAAAGTGTTTGGATTCTGGGGAAAAAAGAGAATTGATTGAAAACTAAAAAGGCAGTCAACTTGCCTTGATAGACATCTATTTGTCCTCTTTCTTTTCTTTTTTAATTGAATATTGTGATATTTTCTTTCTTGTGTTAAAAGTGATGTTTTGCATTTGATAGGTGATGTCTCTATCTTTAGATAGAGTAGATCTATCTTGCTATATAGTAGATTTCAAGAATCTTTGTTTTCCAGTTGTGAAGCCCAAAATGTCTCTTTCCTTTCAATAACAGAGAATCTGACCCAGTCTGGCTTGAAGCAAACTGACTCACCTAACTGAAAAGTCCTAGTGTACAGCTGAATTCATAGTCTGAAACCATTATCAGAATTCAAGTTTCTCCCATCTTTTAGTTCTGCTTTCTACTGTGTTGGTTTTTATTCCTCCAAGAGCATCAAATTGATAACATCACAAAATCAGTTTCAGGAGAAAGAGCCTGCTTTCTAGGTTTGAGATCTGTTGCCATAACTGGTTTAATATGGATCTTGTGCCCTCCCCAAACCAACCTTTTGGTTGAAGAAGTGGAAAATCTTAAGTATATGTTGTGCATTTCATTTGTGGGTATAGATTCAGCCTCACTAGATCCAAATAGAGTAAGAAAGGGGGCATGATTATCACAAGAAGTAGGGATAGATACTAGGCTACAAAGCCAACAAATAATACTAGGTCTTATTTTTCTTGAACTTGCTTTACAACCAAAGTGTGAGGAAGACGGTGACACTTTATTATTTTGGCAAATGGCACCGGGCACTCTCTTTGCATGGTTAGGGTAAGTTGAGTTTAGTGTTTCCTTTGAGGATTATGGAAGTGACTTGACCTTTGTAAGAATAAAAGTAACACTACTGACATCAGCTCAAATGAATCTAGTTCTCTGTAATCAAGTGAGAAGTTGCTGAACAGTGCCCATTCCAAAAGCAGATTACATTGAAAGATGACACACAGAAGAATTAAGGTAGCTGTTAACTTCAGATTCTTTCTTGTTTTAGTTACAAGAAAGAATTTAATTAACTTCAGTTTAGGTAGATGGCAGAAGAGAACATCTGCTTTCTTGTTCTACAGGGAATTAAAATCAAAGGTTTGAGCCATTAAAATAGAAGGGTTGGGAATCCTGACTGAACTTTATAGCAGATGAACAAGTGCAAGACTATTACTTTTCCACAGCTACCTAGATGACTTGCTTGAGTTGTTTTTAGACTGGTTTAAATGCAGAGTGGGTTTGTTATTAATAGGTAAAACCCTAAACATGTTCAGCTTTATGTATAAGTGCCGTGTCATTTAAAATTATGAGTAAACTTCTTAGAGAGAAAAAGATATGAGGAAACCAAGTTTAGTAACTTAGATAACCAAGTATATTTACTCACTGGAGTGAATTTTTAATCAATTTTTTAAAAAATACAGTGAGATTGGAATCCAGGGAAATGAATCTTGTTTACCACTCACCCTACTAATTGAAGTCAAATGAGTAAGACTCGTGCACTGCTTTTGGTGCTCTGGTGTGTATAGTTCTCTGGTTTGATTTTTTATCCAGAGGACTCATTGATGTGGCAATATGATGTGCTGAGAGTTCAGCTATCTACGAGAAAAATGAAACACAATGTATAAGACACTCCTCTGAAATCCAGTTCAATGAAAGATAGTATTTAAGGCTTCCTGAATGAATTACAGCTGGGTAAGATACTGCTATAAAAGCAGCAAAACCACTAGCATAGACAGTAGAGATGCTAGGTTGGAATGCTTTTATATGCCAATTTAATGTCTGTGATTATGCTGCACAGATTCAGTACTTCATAAACCCATTTCTATGGCAACAGGGAAATGTTGAAAGCCCATAGCATATAACTAAGACTTTTGAAAATTCTGACTAGTCTAAAGAATATGTTATCTTCTTTTAATGAACAAATTTTTAGAAATTGAAAATTACTGAATAACACGTGAAGCAGATCTGACATCTTATAGTTAAGCCTGCTGAAAGCCTTATTTGATAGTTTGTTAAATGCAGCTGGTATATTTAAAAGTATGACTAGAGGGGGAAAAAAAGATGAGTCTGTAAAATGTTTTAGTCCAAATAAGCCTTTAACACTTTGGTGTTGGTAAAGAAATGCAGCCAATCTTCTTGCTGGAATTTACTTTTAGGATTCCCATATAGTTTTTGAATGGGATATTGTGAAACATAGCACAGAGATTTCAATAACAAATAAACAAACAGAAGATAACCCGTGGAAACTTTTAATAATGTGATAGCCTTGTAAATGCTTTCTTCAGAAATTAACTTTGGGGAATTTGACATTTATTTTCTTATAACAAGGGTGAATCGATTATTGAATGGTTGAAAGCACACAATGCATATTGAACTGTTCATGCATAGCCACTTTCTCCCAACAGGCACCTTGCTGCCTGCAACATATTTTTAAATAAGATTACTACTCATTAAATTACAATGACCTGAAGCAGTGGTCAACAAAAATGAAATTGCCTGGGTTCATCATGGTTTGGAGCATTGCCATGGACTCTCAGTGGCTTGCTTTTCCTGGTGGAACTCGACCTGAAGAATATACTTGGATGACTTCTTCAATGTCTAGAATTTAGCCAAGCAAAACCCCCACTGAAACTGTGACTGAAACTTAAATATGTCCAAAGTTTTATGTTGTGATGACAAATAATTTAAGGAATCTTTATGAAACACTGTATATTAATCAGATTGTGGATATTTTGTGTAGCAATCTATGGGCTACTGATGCAAGAGATTAGAGTTAAATTTAAGGGAAATTTTTTCCTTTTTTTTTTTTTTTAATCATAGGGAAAGTATATAGACAGTTACCTTAAAAGGATGTTAACGGAGAGGGTGGGAGGGAGATGCAAGAGGGAGGGGATATGGATATATATATATACGTATAGCTGATTCATTTTGTTATACAGCAGCAACTAACACAACAATGTAAACAATTATACCTCAGTAAAGATGTTAAAAAAAAAAAAGGATGTTAATGGAAGTTCTAGATTAGATGATCATAAGAGGGTAGGAAGAGGTATGATGTGGACATATTAACATTTTCCCAAAAGTTACATATTACAAGTCATTCTTGACCATTGGAAAGAAAGATTACAAGTACCTTGTTGTTCTCTTCCTGTCTGTATATTATTATTCCATGATTTAACCTATATTTATACTTTACAATCTATCGCATAATTTCCACCTTCTTGATTTATTTTATGATACATGAGCACTTGGTATATGTATCAGATCTTTCTCTGAGAAATCTAGGGCCCAGATTCTGATAAAATTTGGGGGGTCCAAGGCTTTCAATCATCTATCTTGTAACTCCATATCTACCAGGCTTCCCCATTATACAATTTTAGGCATTGAGTGTTTGTTACTGGTAGAAAGATCATGTAATCTCTTCATTTCCTCTGAGAAACAGGGACAAAGTCACCAAAGCTCCTGTGATAAAGTGTCAGGACCATAAGGTCAATCACAAGCCCTGAATTTGCTTTCCTTTTAGGCATCATGTAATATAGCTACTGTTTACACTTCCAGTACCACATTTAGTTCTAGGTCTTCTTCAGCGATTTCTTCACAATTTAGTTAATCCCTTGGTACTCTGGGTTTGGATGGCTACCAGCTTAGAGTTCCTTGATGCCACGCTAGTGACCTTACTATCCAGGCATGGTCTTAGTGTTTACATCTTGTCTCTGTATCCATACTATTTCTTTACACTCAGAATGAGCCTCACTTTCCTCTGGGGTGTCCATAATACTACCACGATGATCATCCTATATAGATTGGCAACCTCTCTGTCCACTGCCTCCAGCATTCCGTACTGTGTTACAATGCTTTGATTTCCTCCATAGCAATTCTCACCTGACATACTATATATCCAACTGTATATTTGTTTATGTTGGTTTCCTTCCACCTGAGCTAGAAGAGATTTTGTTTACTGCAGTTCCTTCTGTGCTTAGAACATCACCTGATTTGAGTGCTAAGTAAATACTAGTTGAATGACTGACTAAATGCATAAAGGGCAGAGCTTTGAGGGTTAAGAGCTTCATCCCAGTCTCATCTCTGCTCTTAGGAATATTCATTGACAGTGAGTTTGCCCTCAACTGTGATTCATAGGTCTTTGAGGCAGATATAAAAATGGGAGACCAAACTGCATTCTTGAGATTTATAAAAATTGTATCTTATAATTATTTTAGCTGGACAGTTTCATGTTTGTACCCATTCTCCCATTCTGATAATTTAGCTCTGTATAAATAGATACTGTCTGTCTTCCAAAGAAACAAGAAAAAGTGGAAGATGAAAACTTGTTTGTAGGGAGAAAGATGTTGTCCTTTTGGAGAGTAATGTTATGTAACATAAGTGAGTAGGAGTAATAGCTTTGCCTTATTCCTGGTGCTGAACTAAGCTATTCACTTCTCTTGCCCAACAGTGCAAATATTGTTTAAGCACAAACTATCAATGGGTTAGTCCTTGATAATGTAATATTTGGAAAACTTAGCAGTTTTTTCACGGTAAGTCCCAGTAGAAACTAACTCCTGGTGGTGGGTCCCGTGCAGTCTTTCTGTTGGAAATATATAACATGATCACTTATCAGGAAGAACTATCACCATGAAAAGGAGATCATTGCTCAATCAGGGTGAATTTAAGGATGGGAATTTAAAATGCAACAAATAACGTCAGCTGTTTAGGAATAATTGGTCAAATGGAACATTCAGCCTCACTTGAATGATTTTAGATTATGAGACATGATTTCATCTCAAAAGTTAAATATTGCAAACCCCTGTGAATTTTAAAATCTAGTAAATAAATCAAAAACAAAGAAAAAAAGAAAACTAAGCTGGTTAGAATATAAAAAGATGTTAAGAAATGAAAGTTCACTTCAGGATATGAGCAGATGTGACATTCCAGAAAATATCTGGACTTGATTCTTCCTTCCTCTATGCTGCTCATCATTTCCTTCTAGAAATTGTGTTGTTTCTTCTGCTTGGAATTCTTCCCTCCTTGATTTTCTTTTTCAAATCTACCCATACTGGGGGGGTTTCTTCTCCAGGAAACCTTCTGTGTCAGAATTTACACTGAGAAATCTCTTCTATAAAATCTGGGAGACTTATTTACATATCAGATCTCTAAACTGTAGTTATCTCACTGCTCAATAGGATTTTAAGTAACTAGGGGGCGCCTTTTCTCCCTTCTTTGTCTTCTCTTCCTTCTCTTATTTTATTTTTAAAATTGAAGTATAGCTGATTTATGCTCCTTCTTCTCGTTTTCTTTCTTTTTATTCTTCTTCTTCTATTTCATTTGACTGCTGATCCAGTGATAGAGTTCAGTATGTTTTCTATTTTAAGGTGCTTAATACAGTTTGAGAAATATGTGGTACAGCTGAAAGGTTTGGAGTCAGACAGACATGGCTTTTAATTAATTTGCTGCCACCTACTAGTTCTTTGACCTTTGGCTAGTTTCTTCTCTTTATTTTTCAGTGACCTCTTTAAAATGGTATACCTTTTAGTGTCATTGTGAAAATTAAACTTGATAATGTATGCAACCTGTCATATAGAATGTACTCAACCATGTACTATCTCTTCTTCTCATCGTTATTTTACTCATTTGACTTTGAGATGACCCTAATTATTTGTTTGCGTTATGTAAACTTGTATGGAGATTCTAAATGAGAATTTTCTGTCTGATCAGTAAGTGCTTTCTGGAGGTGTTTGAGGAAGTGGAAGATAAAAAGAAACCTGTAGTCAAATAAATGGTCATTTAGGGGATATTAAATGTTTTTCTTTCCAGTTTCCTAATTTTTCTTTCCCTCTCCCTTCTTCTCTTTCTTCCTTCTTTCCTTCATTCTTTCTTGCCTTCATTTCAAAAAGCATAACACTTACAATCCAGAGACAAAACGCATTTAAAGACTTTAATATAGGGACTTCCCTGGTAGTCCAGAAGTTAAGACACAGCTCTCCTGATGCAGGGGGCCTGGGTTCGATCCCTGATCAGGGAACTAGATCACACATGCTGCGACTAAGAGTTCTCATGCCGCAGCTAAAGATCCCACAAGGGGCAACGAAGATCCTGCACGTGGCAATAAAGGTCCTGTGTGTCGCAACTAAGACCCAGCGCAGCCAAATAAATAAATAAATATTTTCTTTTAAAAAGACTTTAATATAGTAGTTTATAAAGAAGGTATAAGTATGCAAGTGTAATTCAATTTTATGATATCTCAGACCAAAAAAATGGTATTTCATCACTTCATTCCTTCCTTTAATTTAACAAACAGCAGTCAGTATGCACATAAATTATTTTGATTGAAAAAATATATTCTGCAGAAACTCAGGATTGTGAATTTGAAATTGTACTTGGTTCTTATTGGGCACATCTTGCTATCATATCAAATTTTTATCTAATTCTTGTGTTTCAACTGACATTTCTTTCTTACATTTCTCACTGGTGATTTACATTTCTCATAACATACAATGTTAAATTTAATTTTTCTAAACTGAATCTAATTTTATTTCTACCCCATATTTCTTTTCACTTAGGTCCATTTGTCTAGCTTCTCTGTCTTTACTAGAATTTGCAACACCATTAGATTTATCATGAACTGAAAATTTTGTAATCTTTCTTCCAAACCATTACTGATGGTGTTAAATGAGACATATTCATTTTCAGTCCTTTAATTGCTTCCTCAGTGGGCTCTATTTTCATTATTATTTCCTTTTTTTAGTAGCCCTCAGAATGTTTTTTTTTTTTTTTACATGTAAGCTATTATTCATGTAATTTAAAACAAAACATAAGTTTGCCTCAATTACCTAGGTTTTTCAGCTGACATATTATTGGTTTGAATTATTCATTTTAATTGCAGCAATTCTATGTGTCCCTTTGCATTCATAGACAGTTTGGGATTCAGAGAAATTGTTTGGTCTGTTTCCTGACATTCTGTCACGCAGCTGTGCTCAGAGCCCCCCAGAAAGTTCAAAATTCTTGAGTAAAATAGTATGAGATGCATGTCAATTGCACTCAGAGGGGAGCAAAAGGATTAGGAGAGAATATGGAAAATTGCTTAGCTGGTCTTTTCGATTATCCATGAGAAGGCAGAATAATCCAGGAAGGGACTGTGTTACCTCCCACAGCAATGTATTCTCTGATTAACTCAAGGAAGCTGATATCAGAGTGTACTTGGATTCAATAGATTGCACCAGAAAAGTCTGCAAAAGGATTATCTTATTAGCTGAGAGAGAACACATAAAGAAAATTGATATACACAATAGATAGGAGTACATGACAAATCCTCAAGCACTGTAGCCTCAATGAAAATTTTTTTTTTCTTTTTTTTTAAACATATTTATTGGAGCATAATTGCTTTACAATGGTATGTTAGTTTCAGCTTCACAACAAAATGAATCAGTTATATATATACATATGTTCCCATATCTCTTCCCGCTTGCGTGACCCTCCCTCCCACCCTCCCTATCCCACCCCTCCAGGCGGTCACACAGCACCGAGCTGATCTCCCTGTGCTATGCGGCTGCTTCCCACTAGCTATCTACCTTACGTTTGGTAGTGTATACATGTCCATGCCTCTTTATTGCTTTGTCACCGTTTACCCTTCCCCCTCCCCATAGCCTCAAGTCCATTCTCTAGTAAGTCTGTGTCTTTATTCCTGTTTCACCCCTAGGTTTTTCATGACATTTTTTTTTTCTTAAATTCCATATATATGTGTTAGCATACGGTATTTGTCTCTCTCTTTCTGACTTACTTCACTCTGTATGACAGACTCTAGGTCTATCCACCTCATTACAAATAGCTCAATTTCGTCTCTTTTTATGGCTGAGTAATATTCCATTGTATATATGTGCCACATCTTCTTTATCCATTCATCCGATGATGGACACTTAGGTTGTTTCCATCTCTGGGCTATTGTAAATAGAGCTGCAATGAACATTTTGGTACATGACTCTTTTTGAATTATGGTTTTCTCAGGGTATATGCCCAGTAGTGGGATTGCTGGGTCATATGGTAGTTCTATTTGTAGCTTTTTAAGGAACCTCCATACTGTTCTCCGCAGTAGCTGTATCAATTTACATTCCCACCAACAGTGTAAGAGGGTTCCCTTTTCTCCACACCCTCTCCAGCATTTATTGTTTCTAGATTTTTTGATGATGGCCATTCTGACTGGTGTGAGATGATATCTCATTGTAGTTTTGATTTGCATTTCTCTAATGATTAGTGATGTTGAGCATTCTTTCATGTGTTTGTTGGCACTCTGTATATCTTCTTTGGAGAAATGTCTATTTAGGTCTTCTACCCATTTTTGGATTGGGTTGTTTGTTCTTTTGTTATTAAGCTGCATGAGCTGCTTATAAATTTTGGAGATTAATCCTTTGTCAGTTGCTTCATTTGCAAATATTTTCTCCCATCTGAGGGTTGTCTTTTGGTCTTCTTTATGGTTTCCTTTGCTGCGCAAAAGCTTTTAAGTTTCATTAGGTCCCATTTGTTTACTTTTGTTTTTATTTCCATTTCTCTAGGAGGTGGGTCAAAAAGGATCTTGCTGTGATTTATGTCATAGAGTGTTCTGCCTATGTTTTCCTCTAAGAGTTTGATAGTTTCTGGCCTTACATTTAGGTCTTTAATCCATTTTGAGCTTATTTTTGTGTATGATGTTAGGGAGTGATCTAATCTCATACTTTTACATGTAGCTGTCCAGTTTTCCCAGCACCACTTATTGAATAGGCTGTCCTTTCTCCACTGTACATTTCTGCCTCCTTTGTCAAAGATAAGGTGACCATATGTGCGTGGGTTTATCCCTGGGCTTTCTATCCTGTTCCATTGATCTATATTTCTGTTTTTGTGCCAGTACCATACTGTCTTGATTACTGTAGCTTTGTAGTATAGTCTGAAGTCAGGAAGCCTGATTCCTCCAGCTCCATTTTTCGTTCTCAAAATTGCTTTGGCTATTCGGGGTCTTTTGTGTTTCCATACAAATTGTGACTTTTTTTGTTCTAGTTCTGTGAAAAATGCCAGTGGTAGTTTCATAGGGATTGCATTGAATCTGTAGATTGCTTTGGGTAGTAGAGTCATTTTCACAATGTTGATTCTTCCAATCCAAGAACATGGTATATCTCTCCATCTATTTGTATCATTTTTAATTTCTTTCATCAGTGTCTTATAATTTTCTGCATACAGGTCTTTTGTCTCCTTAGGTAGGTTTATTCCTAGGTATTTTATTCTTTTTGTTGCAATGGTAAATGGGAGTGTTTTCTTGATTTCACTTTCAGATTTTTCATCCTTAGTGTATAGGAATGCAAGAGATTTCTGTGCATTAATTTTGTATCCTGCTACTTTACCAAATTCATTGATTAGCTCTAGTAGTTTTCTGGTAGCATCTTTAGGGTTCTGTATGTATAGTATCATGTCATCTGCAAACAGTGACAGCTTTACTTCTTCTTTTCCGATTTGGATTCCTTTTATTTCCTTTTCTTCTCTGATTGCTGTGGCTAAAACTTCCAAAACTATGTTGAATAAGAGTGGTGAGAGTGGGCAACCTTGTCTTGTTCCTGATCTTAGTGGAAATGCTTTCAGTTTTTCACCATTGAGGACAATGTTGGCTGTGGGTTTGTCATATATGGCCTTTATTATGTTGAGGAAAGTTCCCTCTATGCCTACTTTCTGCAGGGTTTTTATCATAAATGGGTGTTGAATTTTGTCAAAAGCTTTCTCTGCATCTATTGAGATGATCATATGGTTTTTCTCCTTCAATTTGTTAATATGGTGTATCACATTGATTGATTTGCGTATATTGAAGAATCCTTGCATTCCTGGAATAAACCCCACTTGATCATGGTGTATGATCCGTTTAATGTGCTGTTGGATTCTGTTTGCTAGTATTTTGTTGAGGATCTTTGCATCTATGTTCATCAGTGATATTGGCCTGTAGTTTTCTTTCTTTGTGACATCCTTGTCTGGTTTTGGTATCAGGGTGATGGTGGCCTCGTAGAATGAGTTGGCGAGTGTTCCTCCCTCTGCTATATTTTGGAAGAGTCTGAGAAGGATAGGTGATAGCTCTTCTCTAAATGTTTGATAGAATTCGCCTGTGAAGCCATCTGGTCCTGGGCTTTTGCTTGTTGGAAGATTTTTAATCACAGTTTCAATTTCAGTGCTTGTGATTGGTCTGTTCATATTTTCTATTTCTTCCTGATTCAGTCTTGCCAGGTTGTGCCTTTCTAAGAATTTGTCCATTTCTTCCAGGTTGTCCACTTTATTGGCATAGAGTTGCTTGTAGTAATCTCTCATGATCTTTTGTATTTCTGCAGTGTCAGTCGTTACTTCTCCTTTTTCATTTCTAATTCTATTGATTTGAGTCTTCTCCCTTTTTTTCTTGATGAGTCTGGCTAATGGTTTATCAATTTTGTTTATCCTTTCAAAGAACCAGCTTTTAGTTTTATTGATCTTTGCTATCGTTTCCTTCATTTCTTTTTCATTTATTTCTGATCTGAGTTGTATGATTTCTTTCCTCCTGCTAACTTTGGGGTTTTTTTGTTCTTCTTTCTCTAATTGCTTTAGGTGCAAGGTTAGGTTGTTTATTCGAGATGTTTCCTGTTTCTTAAGGTAAGATTGTATTGCTATAAACTTCCCTCTTAGAACTGCTTTTGCTGCATCCCATAGATTTTGAGTCGTCGTGTCTCCATTGTCATTTGTTTCTAGGTATTTTTTGATTTCCCCTTTGATTTCTTCAGTGATCACTTCGTTATTAAGTAGTGTATTGTTTAGCCTCCATGTGTTTGTATTTTTTACAGATCTTCTCCTGTGATTGATATCGAGTCTCATAGCGTTGTGGTCGGAAAAGATACTTGATACAATTTCAATTTTCTTAAATTTAGCAAGGCTTGATTTGTGACCCAAGATATGATCTATCCTGGAGAATGTTCCATGAGCACTTGAGAAAAATGTGTATTCTGTTGTTTTTGGATGGAATGTCCTATAAATATCAATTAACTCCATCTCATTTAATGTATCATTTAAAGCTTGTGTTTCCTTATTTATTTTCATTTTGGATGATCTGTCCATTGGTGAAAGTGGGGTGTTAAAGTCCCCTACTATGAATGTGTTACTGTCGATTTCCCCTTTTATGGTTGTCAGTATTTGCCTTATGTATTGAGGTGCACCTATGTTGGGTGCATAAATATTTACAATTGTTATATCTTCCTCTTGGATCGATCCCTTGATCATTATGTAGTGTCCTTCTTTGTCTCTTCTAATAGTCTTTGTTTTAAAGTCTATTTTGTCTGATATGAGAATTGCTACTCCAGCTTTCTTTTGGTTTCCATTTGCATGAAATACCTTTTTCCATCCCCTTACTTTCAGTCTGTATGTGTCTCTAGGTCTGAAGTGGGTCTCTTGTAGACAGCAAATATATGGGTCTTGTTTTTGTATCCATTCAGCCAATCTGTGTCTTTTGGTGGGAGCATTTAATCCATTTACATTTAAGGTAATTATCGATATGTGTGTTCCCATTCCCATTTTCTTAATTGTTTTGGGTTTGTTATTGTAGGTCTTTTCCTTCTTTTGTGTTTCTTGCCTAGAGAAGTTCCTTTAGCAGTTGTTGTAGAGCTGGTTTGGTGGTGCTGAACTCTCTCAGCTTTTGCTTGTCTCTAAAGGTTTTAATTTCTCCATCAAATCTGAATGAGATCCTTGCTGGGTAGAGTAATCTTGGGTGCAGGTTTTTCTCCTTCAACACTTTCAGTATGTCCTGCCACTCCCTTCTGGCTTGCAGAGTTTCTGCTGAAAGATCAGCTGTTAACCTTATGGGGATTCCCTTGTGTGTTATTTGTTGTTTTTCCCTTGCTGCTTTTAATATGTTTTCTTTGTATTTAATTTTTGACAGTTTGATTAATATGTGTCTTGGCGTATTTCTCCTTGGATTTATCCTGTATGGGACTCTCTGTGCTTCCTGGACTTGATTAACTATTTCCTTTCCCATATTAGGGAAGTTTTCAACTATAATCTCTTCAAATATTTTCTCAGTCCCTTTCTTTTTCTCTTCTTCTTCTGGAACCCCTATAATTCGAATGTTGGTACGTTTCATGTTTTCCCAGAGGTCTCTGAGACTGTCCTCAGTTCTTTTCATTCTTTTTTCTTTATTCTGCTCTGCAATAGTTATTTCCACTATTTTATCTTCCAGGTCACTTATCCGTTCTTCTGCCTCAGTTATTCTGCTATTGATCCCATCTAGAGTACTTTTAATTTCATTTATTGTGTTGTTCATCGTTGCTTGTTTCATCTTTAGTTCTTCTAGGTCCTTGTTAACTGATTCTTGCATTTTGTCCATTCTATTGTCCATTCTATCTCCAAGATTTCGGATCAACCTTACTATCATTATTCTGAATTCTTTTTCAGGTAGACTGCCTATTTCCTCTTCATTTGTTAGGTCTGATGTGTTTTTATCTTGCTCCTTCATCTGCGGTGTGTTTTTCTGTCTTTTCATTTTGCTTATCTTACTGTGTTTGGGGTCTCCTTTTTTGCAGGCTGAAGGTTCGTAGTTCCTGTTGTTTTTTGTGTCTGTCCCCAGTGGCTAAGGTTGTTTCAGTGGGTTGTGTAGGCTTCCTGGTGGAGGGTACTAGTGCCTGTGTTCTGGTGGATGAGGCTAGATCTTGTCTTTCTGGTGGGCAGGTCCACGTCTGGTGGTGTGTTTTGGGGAGTTTGTAGACTTACTATGATTTTGGGCAGCCTCTCTGCTAATGGGTGGGGTTGTGTTCCTGTCTTGCTAGTTGTTTGGCATAGGATGTCCAGCACTGTAGCTTGCTGGTCGTTGAGTGAAGCTGGGTGCTGGCGTTGAGATGGAGATCTCTCGGAAATTTTTGCTGTTTGATATTATGTGCAGCTGGGAGGTCTCTTGTGGATCAGTGTCCTGAAGTTGGCTCTCCCACCTCAGAGGCACAGCACTGACTCCTGGCTGCAGCACCAAGAGCCTTACATCCACAGGGCTCCTTAATTTGGGATGATTGGTTGTCTATTCAGGTATTCCACAGATGCAGGGTATATCAAGTTGATTGTGGAGCTTTAATCCGCTGCTTCTCTGGCTGCTGGGGGAGATTTCCCTTTCTCTTCTTTGTCTCACAGCTCCCAGGGGCTCAGCTTTGGATTTAGCCCCGCCTGTGCGTGTAGGTCGCCGGAGGGCGTCTGGTCTTTGCTCAGACAGGACGGGGTTAAAGGAGCCGCTGATTCGGAGGCTCTGGCTCACTCAGGCCCGGGGGTAGGGAGGGGCACGGAGTGTGGGGCGGGCCTGCGGCGGCAGAGGCCGGCGAGACGTTGCAGCCTGAGGCGCGCCTGTGCGTTCTCCCGGGGGAGTTGTCCCTGGATCCCGGGACCCTGGCAGTGGCGGGCTGCACAGGCTCCCCGGAAGGGCGTGTGGCTAGTGACCTGTGTTCGCACACAGGCCTCCCGGTGGCGGCAGCAGCGGCCCTAGCGTCTCATGTCCGTCTCTGGGCTCCGCACTTTTAGCCGCGGCTCGCGCCCGTCCCCGGAGCTCCCTCAAGCAGCGTTCTCTCCTCGCGCACCAGGAAACAAAGAGGGACGCAAAAGTCTCTTGCCTCTTCGGCAGTTCCAGACTTCCCCCCGGACTCTCTCCCGGCCAGCCGCGGCGCACTAACGCCCTGCAGGCTGTGTTCACGCCGCCAACCTCAGTCCTCTCCCGGCGCTCCGACAAAAGCCGGAGCCCCAGCTCCCAGTCCCGCCCGCCCCGGCAGGCGAGCAGACAAGCCTCTCGGCTGGCAAGTTCCGGTCGGCCCAATCCTCTGCGCTGGAATCTGGCCGCTTTGCCCTCCGCACCCCTGTTGCTGTGCTCTCCTCCGCGGCTCCCAAGCTCCCCCACTCCGCCTCCCGAAGTCTCCACCCGCGAAGGGGCTTCCTAGTGTGTGGACACTTTTCCTCCTTCACAGCTCTTTCCCGCTGGTGCAGGACCCGTCCCTATCCTTTTGTCTCTGTTTAGTTTTTTCTTTTGCCCTACCCAGGTACGTGGGGGGTTTCTTGCCTTTTGGGAGGTCTGAGGTCTTCTGCCAGCGTTCAGTAGATGCTCTGTAGGAGTTGTTCCACGCGTAGATGTATTTCTGGTGTATCTGTGGGGAGGAACGTGATCTCCGCGTCTTACTCTTCCGCCATCTTCCCGGAACCTCAGAATGTTTTTTACTATATATTATAATATTTTAATGGAGGCCAATTTAAATTAATTTTTGAATAAAATTTCATGATACACAAATAAAATGGTACCAGAATCAGAATGTGCTGTCTGTGATACTTCCCTCACTGTTTTTCTTAAACAAAATTAAAATGTGAAGGAATTGCATTTTTCTCTTATTATGGACCAATGTTGCTTTGTCTTTTTAATTATGTTTTAATATCTTTCATTGTTTTCTCTTGCTTTTCATATGATCACTCCAGAATTGAAAAGTTTTGTACACTAGAAAGTATGGATAGGATTAGCCTAGCTTTATTTCAATTTTCAGCAATATGTTTAATACCATGTTTCTTGAGAAAAATTTACTTGGTTGACTTTTATAATAACTATTTTAGTATAAGAAAGAAAGCCCTATACTTTTGGGACCCTAAAATAACCTTGGGTAATTTAGAAACAGTGTTTCTAATTACTGAACTTTTTCTAACTTTGACCATAACACTTATTTCTAAACTTTTCTCATATTCATATAAACAGATTTGTGTTTATTATTGATCCCATGACCTAATTTTTCTCTCTGGGCCATTTTTCTTTTCTTTAGGAAGAAGATGCATTTTCAGAATACCTAATGACCAGATAAATTAAAAAAATATTTCCAGCATTAAAATTTTAGTTGCACCTGTAGTCACCATTTTTGGGCCAAAAGTTTGGAATAATTTTGCCTAAAGCAAGCCCCTTTTTATTACTTTCTTACTTGGTACTTAAAAAAAATATTGCCATCTGAAACGGGCATCCTTCCCTCAGACTTAATGTATATACTTAAGATTAATTGTAAAATCCCAACTTAAAGTATTTGGGGATCTGCTTTCTGTACCAACAAGCTCTAATGGAAAGGAAAACATTTGAAAGAGGGCATACCTAAGAAAGATTTAAATATAAAACTAGTCAGTAACCCTAATCTTACTTTATGTTTATTATTTTAATTACTGTGTAGTGGATTTTAATTACTCTTTGCCCTTGCCATTATTTATTATTTTTTTCATTTGGCTTCTTTTGGTACCAATTTAAGGAAATGTTTTCTAAGAAGTAAAGCACTTTTAGGATATTGTGATTTTTAATTATACAAACAGCAACTATTCAATCAGAGACTTATAGTCAGAGATTTCTTTTAATTTCTTAATTCCTTGCTGTAAATGGGTACTTGCCTATATTTAATAAAACTTCTACTTCCATTGCTGAGAGCTAGTCTTATTCAAAATTTAAAATTAAACCAAGTTTTCTTTAAGGCTTCTAGCCTCTATTTAAATCATTTCTTTTGGATGTTTAACAGCTTAGTAACCAGATACTAGGAGTGTTCATCTCTTATATCCAGTAGATCTGGCAAAGACTCTACATGGTTCCAAACTTTTCCCTTCTGCAAGAGTAAAACTTGCCTGTGTTATATTCCTTTGGTTCCTTGAACCTAGTTATAGTAGATTGTGTTAAATTATGTGATCTAATTTATGTTAATATGTAAGCTAGCCAATATATTGTAAATTTCACTCCAAAGAGTTCTTCCTCTATCTTACCAATAGGGAGAATTTCAGAAAGCATGACTTAATGGTAGAAGAGGTAAATTTGGTCATACTGATATATATCATGTTTCCCACATCATAACCCATCTATATCTGCCTATTTTTCCCACAAGTAAAATCAGTTCTATTGAGCAGACTTCAGTGTTAGGGGCTCATCTGGGTTAACTGAACCTGATCATGTTTATCTCATGAGATTTTAATTGGTTTGATATAAGAATGATGCATTATGCATTCAGTCCAAAATTAGTGATAATCTGTCTATGGAGTACAATATAGTTATTGATTGCATTTATCATGTTTTAACATACTAGAAACTCAACAACTATTTCTAAAATTTTAAAATTTAAAATTTAATATATTTTGAATAGGAAATCATTTATATGGCTCAGACATTCAAAAACTGTAAAATGAGAGCAGTGAAAGTTTCCTTTAAGCCAATGTTTCTCAGCCATCTAATTTTTCTCCACATAGGCAACCAAAGTTGTCCCTTTGTTCGTATCCTTACAGAAATACTATATACATATATAGACAAGCACATAAATACACACACATCCTCGTTTATCTTTTAAAAACAAAGTGTAGAATATTAGAGTCATATGTATCAGAGATCACTATTTCATATTAGTACAAAAAGATCTTGGTTATCCTTTTACTATGGATGTAATGTATAAATATACCACAGTTTATTTAACTAATCCCCTATTGATGGATATTTAGGGTTTTTCTAAACATCCTAGTGCAAATAACCCTATGTTGAATAACTGTGTATGTAAGTTGTTTTCACCCATCTGAGTTGAAATAAGTAGGTGTTGAATGAATAATATTTTATTTGATGTCTTGCCTTATTTAGTTTAGATAAGTTTGATTTTCTTTTTACTGAGTCAAATTTATAAGCACTTCCAGTTAAAACAATTTTTTTGTAACTAAAAACAAAGGGAAGTTATACTTTTTCTGAACTACCTTTTAAAGAATGAAGTGTTAAGTGGTTGATTTAGTTAAATTTAAGAATAAGGAGGGGCTTCCCTGGTGGTGCAGTGGTTGAGAATCTGCCTACCAATGCAGGGGACACTGGTTCGATCCCTGGTCAGGGAAGATCCTACATGCCACAGCGCAACTAAGACCTTGCGCCACAACTACTGAGCCTGTGCTCTAGAGCCCATGAGCCACAACTACTGAGCCTGAGTGCCTTAACTACTGAAGCCCACGCACATAGAGCCTGCGCTCCGCAACAAGAGAAGCCACTGCAATGAGAAGCCTGTGCACCGCAACGAAGAATAGCCCCCGCTCACTGCAACTAGAGAAACCCGGCATGCAGCAACGAAGACCCAACACAGCCAAAAATAACTAAATAAAATAAATTAATTAAAAAAAAAAGAATAAGGAAAACCCATTTGATGTTGGATTTTACCACTTAAACTAGTATAGTATGAAAAAAATTAGAACACAGATTTCCAGGACAATTTTCTGTAGTAAACCAAAGAATCAATGAAGGGGGGAAAAAGGTTTTCTTCTTAGTTCTAAATCCAGTTACAATAGTTATGAATCTGGATATGGCAAGTTTTTGGTTTTCTTGCTTCCCAGGCTTGGTGTTTACTATGAGAAAGAAAAGCAGGAACTCATTTGGGGTTGATTACATTATGGATATAGGGAAAGAATCACAACATTTCTCTTCCTATAATCACAATTTCACCGCCTCATGTGGTGCACACCTGTGCCTTGTTGGCAATTGTCAATGGGAAGTCACACGTCACATACTTCCAGTAAGGGAGGAAATTAGTTTTTTTCAGTATATGTCCTTTCAGATGACACTGAATGTTTCTTACTGAAGATCTGCAAACTAAATAAATAAAAAGTCAGAAGAGAAACTGTGAACAGAATTCAGTGCAAAGAGCGTCTGGCTTGATGGGTACAGATCTGCATGCCATGGGTAATGGAATCATAATGACTTTAGTAAATGCTCATGTTTAAGTTTATTTAAAATTTAATAGCAATTCAAGGAAGAAAGCGTTAGAGTAAAATTATGTATACTAACTCTGCACTTTGCATGAATTTTCAGGCTGGCTCAGCTAAACAATAGGATGTGGCAGTGCATTCATTTGCCATATGAGTTCAACATTGTCTTCCTCCACCCCACCGCCTGCCCAGCCTACACTGAAAATGCTTTGCAGCTGTGTGACTTTTCCATTGTAAGACTGTGTCTGAATTTCTCTGTCAATTTTATCTTGGGTTCTTGAAACAGTTATTTTCCCTGATACGTTTTAGCTTCCTAGGTATTTAGTATTTTTTTCATTTTTGTCTTAACAGTTATTATTAGCTACTTTCAAGCTACCTCTCCTATTTGTGACTTTCTTTTATATGTTTTACTGTTTGGACTGTGATTGCTTGAATGTGTTCTGCTACCTCTTTAATACAACTAATGTCTGCATATAAGGGGAAGTTACTGTATTTATGTATTAATTTGTCAAGTTGGATTACTCCACAAGCAGATGAGAGATATGCTTAGAGAAAAGACAAAGAAGGGAAATCATTCAAAATTTTATTTGAAGTCATAGATATTTCACAGTTAAACAAAAAAGTAGTCATAGTTAGAAAACTCAAAATTTTGTTGGCATTTCTTATACTTATTTTATGACTTAGTATTGTTTTTATTCGGAATTATATCTGAAGGGTACCATGAAGTCTCTTGTGACATTTAGGATCTTTTATAATTTTAATCTGATCCTGCTCATGCATTCTCCCAAACAGTATTTCCTCTTCTTCCCAAATTCCCAGATATTAAAAAAGAGAAAAGCTATTTTTACCTTTTCAATGTCTGTCTTGCCTATCTCCCTTTTATGGGATGACTGTTGTGTCTAGGCAGCAAAAGGAATCATAGTTCTGAAATCTTGATCTATTTCAGGGATTGGCAAATGATGGTCATGAGCCAAATCCAGTTCACACCTGTTTTTCTTTGGCCTGACTAGTAAGAACGGTTTTATACTTTTTAATGATAGAAAAAAAAATCAAAAGATGAGTAATATTTCAGGAAATAAACATTATACAGAATTTGGAGTCTTCTACTTCCAGGATGAGGGAGTAGATGAACTTTTGGGTATTCCTTCTACTAAGTATATCTAAAAACATTACATAAAAAACTGAATTAATTAAAAGTGCATGTTAAATCAATAAAGGAAGGGAAGGATAGAGTATTGAAAGTGAACATTGGAAGTGGTTACTTATTTCAAAAGCCCTCTGTAGGAACAAGAACATAAGTAATGGAGTCTTAGCTCATAGTCATTTGACCAGTTGAGGGCTGAGTCTCCTGGGAAATCAAAAGGAGAGGAAGGTTTTCTTGCTATCATCAAGTATCAAGGATTGCTTGCAGAGTAGTGTGGTGTGTAGTGTGTAGTATACCTACTAGTCAGGGTTCTCTAGAGAAATGGAGTCAATAAGATATATATTTATATTCATATTTATATTCAGTCATATTCATAATAGAGAGATATGGAGAGAAAGAGATTGATTTATTTTTAAAAATTGGTTTACACAGTTGTGGAGACTGGCAGGTTCAAATCTGCAGGCTAAGCAGGCTCCAGGCTGGAAACTCAGGGAAGAATGGTTGTTGTAGCTTTAAGTCTAAAGGTAAACTGCAGGCAGAATTCCCTCTTACTCAGGAAAGGTCAGTCTTTGTTTCATGGCCTTCAATTGATTGGATGAGGCCCATGCACATTATAAAGGATAATCTGCTTTACTCAAAGTCTACTGATTAAAATGCTGATCTGCTTTAAAAAAATACCTTCACAGAAACATCCAGATGTATTTGACCAAATATCTGTGTACTCTGGCCTAGCCAAGCTGACACATAAAATTAAGCATCATACTTAGGGAAGTTGAATTCTATTGATACATAACACAGCCTTGAAGAGACCATGTACGCCATGCATAAGAATCTCAGCAGTAATAGGTGGACACAGATGATAATGATCAGAGGAACGCACCTTGACTTTGGGGCTGCACAGGTCTTGTCATAACCCTTCTTGAGGGTATGGATAGAGCCTTGGGGATGAAAACCAAGATTAGATTTGTCAGCTGCCTGGAAAGATGAAGGCTTAGAGTTTGCTTTAAGTTGATTCAAAGAAAATAAGGAAATGTGATTCATTTTCCATACTCAAGTTTGTGGACTAAGTGTTAACCATAATGCAGAATGCCAAAGATAGTAAGCCTGGTTCACAAGTTAGGTTTTAATTTTATGAGAAAATACCCACTTACAAAGGCACAGGTAATATCTCTATTATTTGTGCTGACAGAATAAGTGTGTGTGGAGGTCTCTCTTATTGCTAATTCTAGTCAACTTTGGTTCTTTATTCTGAGAATCAGAAAATAAGAATGATGATTCTCAGAGTTTTTTTCAGAGCTCTCATTACAACAAATATGCATTGATCATCACCTATTCATAAAACACTGGGCTAAGTAAGTGCTCAGGGCAACATAAAGAGAGAATTTCTGCACTGAAGGAATTAACACCTTAGGTGGGAGGTGAAAAGCAGGCAGTGTAGCTATTTGCCACTTTGACTTTTAGGTCAGGCCAATAGGGGTTACAATTCCCCACTTAAACTAATTACTAGCTTTATGTACTTGGGCAAGTAACTTGTTCTCTTTGAGACCATTTTCTGATCTGTAAAATGGTAATAATATCATGGATCTGCATGTTACACTGAGTTACTTTCTAAAGTAAAAGGTGGGATGATAATCCCATATAATCAATATTATGCTTAAAAATATCCCATCACTTATGAAATACTGCACCCACAACTTTGTGTGTGTGTGTGTGTGTGTATATATATATATATATATATATATATATATATATATACACAGTACCTCTTATACACTAAAATTTGACAGTCACTAAACTGGACTAAATGAAAGAATTAAAAGAAAGTCTGTAAGCAAATGCCTGGGCATTCAACCATTTGATTTTTTTAGATGACTATCGATCCCCAGTAAAAAATCGGAAGTTAGGTAGAGAATTTTTTTTTAACATCTTTATTGGAATATAATTGCTTTACAATGGTGTGTTAGTTTCTGCTGTATAACAAAGTGAATCAGCTATAAGTATACATATATCCCCATATTTCCTCCCTCTTGCGTCTCCCTCCCACCCTCCCTATCCCACCCCTCTAGGTGGTCACAAAGCATCGTGGAGCTGATCTCCCTGTGCTATGCGGCTGCTTAGGTAGAGAATTATTAAAGGTTCTGCTTGCTTCAAAGATTTTCTCCATATTAAGTCTTTTTAATTATATGTTTGTGCTTATAGATTTGTTTTTATTTTGAGAATTAAGTGAATATTGGAGTAGCTACATTTTTTTAAGTGTTTGAGGGAGAGGAGGTTTGTGGGGAATATGTTCTGAAGCAAGCTGAATTGCAACTTCAATGTTATAGGACTGTTGTGCAGAGTAAATAAAATACTTAGGTGAATCACCTATTATCACACCTGACACAGGATAAACATTCAGGTGCTAATTATTTTTTGTTATTTTAATTAATTTTTTGTTGTAGAAGCATCAATAATTTGATCATCACAAGGCTGGCTGGCATGGTGATGTTTATAGCCCCATTCAGCCTTAAATTCTCTGATCTTGAACATTTGTAATGTATAACACATATCTATTTTGACAATCTATTTCCACACCTGTATAGAGTATTCTGAAAAAGGAAAAAATAACTCCTGGTTTGGAAGTCAGGAAAGACCTCATGGAAGAGGGAGTGTTTGAAGAACTTGAAGAATAGTGGGGGACCCTTGAAGAACTAGTGA
Source organism: Delphinus delphis (assembly GCF_949987515.2). Classification (NCBI taxonomy): domain Eukaryota; kingdom Metazoa; phylum Chordata; class Mammalia; order Artiodactyla; family Delphinidae; genus Delphinus; species Delphinus delphis. The sequence goes on along the minus strand of NC_082685.1, from coordinate 89,210,812 downwards.
TTCCTTGATGGATACAGAGAGTGATTTTGCACTCCTGTAAAATCAGGACTTTACAGTCACTCCTCTCCCCACTCTAACCCTTCCCCACTTCTAGGAGTCAGAAACCTGACTCCCAGACCAGGAGCTTGCTTCCCCAACTTTCCTTGCAGCTAGACATAGACATGTGATACAATCCTGGCCAATGAGCTGTAGGGTGGCTTCTAGGAGATCTTTCCTTCCTGATTATCAGAGAGGATGGAGAAGGAGGGAGGGAGGGAGAGAGAAAGAAACTAGTTTTCCCCATGAGCACAAAAATAATAGAAAATATTTATGTAATGCCATTTGCCAGGTACTATGTTAAGATTTTTACAGCTTTTCATATTGGAATATTAAGTCTCCACTTTATATATATTGTCATTAAATCCTAGATACTATTTTTATCTCTATGTTATAGATGAAAAAACTAAAGCTCAGAGAACTTATGTACATTCTGAAGGTCATAAAACAGAAGTAGATTTTGAACTCAGTCTAATTCCAGTAGATATAGTCTTGACTATTATGCTATGTAGTGAACCCCAACAAATTGGTGATGATACAACTGAAAGAAAGAAAACACTAGCTCCTTGAAAATTTTTGTGACAGAAAATTAACCAAAACATGAAACTGAGTTCCTCTGCATTCATAGAATTTTGGAATATTTAAGGTCTTAATTGTTTACCTCACTGTTAGGTGGATTTTCCGTTACTTGCAAGCAATAAAAGATAATCTTGGGATCCCTTAGGTGGTACTGTGGCAGTGTTGGAGTTAGAAATGAACATTTCAGGCAGGGAGAACAGCATGAACAAATCAAGGATGGGTTGGGTTTAGAGGATAGCTATTAACCTCCATATGCTGGACCAGAGTCCATGTGATAGAGCTGTAGGAAGTGAGTCCTGAAATATGGAAAGAGACCTAAGGTAACAACATCTTATTACAATTTTCAATAATTTCAGGCAGAATTTCTCTTTAAGGTCGTTGAACTTGGGAGCAATAAACTTAGAACATTGCTTTAAGAAAAGCAACCCGGTAATACAGAAGGTCTTTCTTCTAAGGGTATGGACAAAGTGACAATTACATTTCATAAATGTGGCCAGAAAGAAATTTGTATGCCATATGTAATTGAAGAATTATCTCTAGCCTTGAATTCTAGTTATACCTTTGCAAATCTCTAAGAAAAAATTATGCCAGGAATATGTGCTACCCATTATGTTTGCATGGAGATGTTTGATTTCTCACTATTATCTCTTTAATCCATTGCAAAATGTTTTAGAGCAAAATTACTTCCATTATCAAGTCCTCAAATCCTTTTTCTGAGAAACCATGTAATGTACCGCTTCATAGGTCCCCTGTCTAATGAAACACTACAGCAAAGGCTCTAAATCAAACCTGTGCTTTTTACTTCAGTCCTCCTGTTTTGCAGGGACTGAAGGACAGAGCACATGTATCATCAAGATTGGCTGTTTTCTTTTTAACATTGCTTCTCTTTTCCTGAACATTCTTTTAATGCCAGAGGCAGTGTAGTATAAGGAAAAAAGTATAGGATTTGATTTAAACAGAACTAATTTCTAATCTGGCTATAACTTTTCTATTATATGTCCTTAGATAAATTCTACTTAGGCACTCCAATCTTTAGTTTTCTTATTTATAAAATGGAAATAACTCTTCCCTTATGAGGAATAAATGAGACAATATATGTGTTCAATAAATGCTAAACTTCTTTTCCTCTTTGCTGAATTATAATGAATAAGCATAGGTAATTATTAGGATATTTTGGAAAATATCCTTTTAATCTAAAACATCAGTTAGAATTATTTAGAAAAAAAAGGAATTGAGTCATTTTGAGACTCTTTAAATGTTATTTTCTACTGTGGTTCAGCATCAAGTGTTTGCTTCTTTTGGAACTCTTTGTTCCTTTAAAATTCTTATATTACATTGATTTGAAGAAAGCTTAACCCAGAATTTTTATTTCTAAAAGATAACTTTCTGCTGTACTCATCTGCTGCCAGGACAGCCACTATCAAATGGTAGCAAAATGGAAAACCAAATGAAACATGGAGGGCATTCATTGTGTTCCAACTGCACTGATTAGTTCTTTGAAAAGCAAAGATGATTTTATCATAGATTCGCAAGCAAATTCTTACTAAATTTGAATTTATGTCTATAGATGGATGATATCAAATTTCCACTTTGTTTTGACATAAAGCAACCATGATGCTTAACAGTGACCCACCTACAAGAGGATGATAAAGAAATGAGGCAGTTGATCAAATGAAAATCAGTCATTGAGTCAAATATAAATCTGATTTACTGTGATACTCACCTCTGGTGTGATTTGTATGAGTATCTCTATGTCTGGAAATTCCAAATGTATCTACTGAAAGCAGATGCTTTAGCAGTTCTGAATTTAGGGATATTCTGAGCACAAAAGTTCAGGAACTAGGGAGACCCACAGGCAAAGGTATGAGATAAATAAATGTAAATATATCCGGGAAAAAATTTCTCACTAATATACTATTTTCATAGGACTGATAACTTCTAAGAAGAGCAACAAAACTAAAATAATCTTTGGAAATTTAAAGCAGTGTTGTAATTTCCTGCTGAATAAATGTTGATTTAATTTTGACATTGGGTATCTAAAATTGGTTTCGCCATGTGTCATTCAGAGCTGAATTTATCCCACAGAGGTTTAAGTAAATTGTTGGTAAATATAGTGTCAGTACAGTAGTGATGATGGAAGGAAAATTATAAAAACCTATGTATTTCAAACTTTTAAAAATTATGTGGCACAATTATATTGCATATTCTGGATAGAGGGTTATAGTCCCTTAAACATCCAAAAGGATTGTAGATGCAGTATTAAGATAAAAAGAAAGCCTCTGAAAAGCATTTTATTTTATTTTTTTCTCACATGAGTTTTTTTAATTGAAGTATGGTTGATTTACAATGTTGTATTAGTTTCAGATATACAGAAAAGTGATTCAGTTATATACATATATGTATACATATTTATGTATACATATATAACTGAATCACTTTTCTTTTTATATATATATATATATATATATATATATATATATATATATATATATATATATATACACACACACACATATATGTATAAAACTGGGCATCCTCGTCTTGTTCCTGATCTTATGTGGAATGCTTTCAGCTTTTCACTGTTGGTGATGTTGGCTGTGGGTTTGTCATATATGGCCTTTATTATGTTGAGGTAGGTTCCCTCTATGCCCAGTTTCTGGAGAATTTTTTTTTTTTTATTATATATGGATGTTGAATTCTGTCAAAAGCTTTTTCTGCATCTATTGAGATCATCATATGGTTTTTATTCTTCAATTTGTCAACATGGTGTATTATATTGATTGATTTGCGGATATTGAAAAATCCTTGAATCACTGGGATAAATCCCACTTAATCATGGCATATGATCCTTTTAATGCATTGTTGGATTTGGTTTACTAGTATTTTGTTGATGATTTTTGCATATGTGTTCATCAGTGATATTGGCTTGTAATTTTCTTTTTTTGTGACATCTTTGTCTGATTTTAGTATCAGGGTGATGGTGGCCTCGTAGAATGAGTTCAGGAATGTTCTTTCTTTTGTGGTATTTTGGAGTAGTTTCAGAAGGATAGATGTTAACTCTTCTGTAAATGTTTGGTAGAATTCGTCTGTGAAGCCATCTGGTCCTGGACTTTTTTTTGTTTGTTGGGAATTTTTAAATTACTGTTTCAATTTCAGTACTGGTAATTGGTCTGTTCATATTTTCTATTTCTTCCTGGTTCAGTCTTGGGAGATTGTACCTTTCTAAGAATTTGTCTATTTATTCTAGGTTGTCCATTTTATTGCTGTATTGTTGCTTGCAGTAGTCTCTTATGATCTTTTGTATTTCTGTGGTGTTGGTTGTGTTGTCGGTTGTACCTTCTCCTTCATTTCTGATTATATTGATTTGAGCCCTTTCCCTTTTTTCTTGATGAGTCTGGTTAAAGGTTTATCTTTTCAAAGAACCAGCTTTTTCTTTCATTGATCTCTTCTATTGTTTTTTCATTTATTTCGGCTCTGATCTTTATGAGTTCTTTCCTTCTACTAATTTTGGGTTTTGTTTGTTCTTCTTTCTCTAGTTGCTTTAGGTGTAAGGTTAGGTTGTTTATTTGAGATTTTCTTGTTTCCTGAGGTAAGCTGGTATTGCTATAAAGTTCCCTCTTAGAAATGCTTTTGCTGCATCCCAGAGGTTTTGGATTGTCGTGTTTTCATTTTCATTTGTCTCTAGGTATTTTTTAGTTTTCTCTTTGATGAAAATCATTTTAGATTCAGCAAATAACACAGTTTGAAAAGGATTGTCTGATCCTACTCCTTTCACAGAAGCAGAGACTGATGCCCTAAAGTGAATTGTGTTAAATCACCAGAATGCCAAGTGTTATAAAGATTGTCCAAATTAGGTAAGCAATCACTGTCATCAAATTACTTACATGTGAACATCAATTACAGAGAGAAACTTGAAGGTAATGGTCTTTTCAAATGTAGTTTACACAGAAAAGAGAAGATATGAGAAGGTAAAGAGAGGACAGATGGCAAAGAAGCATATGAAAAGATGCTTCACATCATATGTCATCAGAAAATGCAAATTAAAACAACAACGATACCACTACACTCCTATTAGAATGCCCAAAATTCAGAACACTGTTAACACCAAATGCTGGAGAGGATGTGGGGCCACAGGAACTCTCATTCATTGCTGATGGGGATTCTGAATGGTACAGCCACTTTGGAAGACAGTTTGGCAGTTCTTACAAAACTAATCATACACTTTCCATGTGATTCAGCAATTGCACTCCTTGGTATTTCCCCGAAAGAGTTGAAAACTTACGTTCACACTAAAACATGCACACAAATGTTTTTAGCAGCTTTATTCATAATTGCCAAAACATGCAAGCAACCGTGAGTCCTTCAGTAGGTGAGTGGATAAACAAACTGTGGTACATTCAGACAATGGAAAATTATTCAGCACTAAAAAGAAGTGAGCTATCAGGCCATGAAAAGATTTGGAAAAATCTTAAATGAATATGCTTAAGTGAAAGAAGCCAATTTGAAAAGGGAACATACTGTATGATTCCAATTATATGGTATTCTGGAAAAGGCAAAACTGTGGAGACAGTAAACCCAGATTGCCAGGGGTTTGGGCGGGGGGTGTGGCATGGAGGAAGGAAGGATGAACAGGCAGAGCACAGAGAATTTTTAGGGCAGTGAAACTACTGTGTATGATTCTATAATAACAGATATATGTCATTATACATTTGTCCAAACTAGTAAAATGTACAATACCAAGAGTGAACCCTAAAGTAAACTATGGACTTTCTGGAAGAACTAGAAAATAAAACAGACCAATCACAAGTAATGAAATTGAAACTGTAATTAAAAATCTTCCAACAAACAAAAATCCAGGACCAGATGGCTTCACAGGCGAATTCTCTCAAACATTTAGAGAAGAGTTAACACCTATCCTTCTCAAACTTTTCCAAAAAATTGCTGAAGGAGGAACATTCCCAAACTCATTCTACGAGGCCACCATCACCCTGATACCAAAACCAGACAAAGATGTCACAAAAAAAGAAAACTACAGGCCAATATCACTGATGAACATAGATGCAAAAATCCTCAACAAAATACTAGCAAACAGAATCCAACAACACATTACAAAGATCATACACCATGATCAAGTGGGATTTATCCCAGGGATACAAGGATTCTTCAATATATGCAAAACAGTCTATGTTTAATGCACTGCATGCTGCTGGCTGCTGGACATCCAGGAGGAAAGGCTGGTGTGGCCAAAGCATCATGAAAAACTAGGAGTACAGTCATCCCCCTTTATCCTCAGTTTTGCTTTCTGGGATTTGAGTTACCCACAGTCAACCTTGGTCTGAAAATATTAAATGGAAAATCCCATAAATAAATGATTCATAAGTTTTAAATTTGGAGAGGTTCAGAGTAGTGTGATGAAATCTCACATTGTCCCATTCTGTCCCACCTGGACTGGGAATCATCCCTTTGTTCAGTGTGTCCACACTATATGCCACCCACCTGTTAGTATAAGAAAAAGCATAGTGTATGTATATATATGTGTGTGTGTGTGTGTGTGTGTGTGTATGTGTATATATATATATATATATGTATATAGTGTATATGTGTGTGTATGTGTATATATATAGGTTCGCTACTATCTGTGGTTTCAGGCATCCACTGGGGGGTCTTAGAACGTATCCCCTGTGGATAAGGGGGGGACTACTGTATAGATAAAGGTGAGGTCAAAGAGGGACATTGGAGTCAGACCACTCAAGGCTTGTGAGCCATTAGAGGCATCTGAGATTTTACTCTACAAACTATGGAAATCCATAGAGTATTTTCAGCTGGAAGTCATAAGATCTGACTTACCTACACCACCTTGATTTTTTCTTCCTAATGTTTGATATTCATAATTAGGAATTGCTTCTGAGGCCAGCTACCATCAACCTTCTAACTATGAAAATAGGTGAAGGGAGACAGGAGAGGGGTGTGGTTAGGAAATCTGGGGTTGAAGCTATACCATTCACTACTATATGAAAACACTCCTTCAGAGCACTGGGGGATGTGATGCAACATCAATATTGACAGATGTCTGTGTCCTGCCAACATGGGAGAGCTAAGTGGGATATAAACACTACAGGTGCCTTGCTATTCAAAGTTGTCGGCATGTTGCCCTCAAATTTATTTCTTTTTGAAAAGATCATGTTTATTATTAGGGTGTCAAGAAAGTATATCAAGGCCAAGTTATCAATGAAAACACCCAACATCCCGCACAGGAGATTCAGGAGGAAAGTGGCAATTCTTTCTTGAGTCTGAGCATATGGAGCTTAGATCGATATTTGATATGCACTTTGGGAAGAATGTGATGAATATACTGAAAGTTAACAGGAATTAAAAAAATAAAATGTATATGACCCACAATCTTAAAAATGAAGTTTTTAAAAGATTTTTTTCAGCAGTTTGTATCATAGATTTTATAATCCCTTTAACATCTTGAAAATAGAAGAACTTTCACAGAGATTTAGTGACTTTCAAGTCAAGCAAATTAGTTGATGAAAGATCATACAGTATCTTTCCTGATGGGAGAGGCTGAGATGAATAAAGACCCTTAAGATCAAAGCACTAAAAAGATTAAGCCAGTTGAGTTCCAATCAGCAAACTTTTCTATAGGCAGAAGGGTATTTTCAGCAGTGTTCAATGAGGATTTTTTTTAAAAATGATATCTGAATGATGAAGTGACTATGCTCCTGTTGCAATATAGGAAGAAAAGCTGATGGCACTTCTTTCCCTCATTATTTGCAGCACTTCCTTCAGTACAGTTGGTGGTCTTGTTACAGGCAGAAGTGCCCACTCAGCATCTCCAGTATTAGATATTAGTACTAGTGTGAACACGTTTATTCCTGGAAGTAAACAGTCTTTTCCCTTTCTCCCTGGACTTTGATAGAATATCTTCTCATGAACATCTACGTGGGTTCTGTCCTTACTTCTCAAACCCTGTTTCTAGGTTGTCTGTTTGGTAAATGATCTTAGACTCTCCAGTGTGCCAGACACATGCAGCTGTTCTTGTTTGATTGTCGACTTAACTATGAAATGTGCCTCCTGACACTTGCTTATGCTGGTAGCTTTGGTGGAGTTGTTAGGAAGGAGAGAAGGTGATTCTGTGTCATTTAAAATGCAGCAATATTTTCATTGTTTTAGTTCATTTCCTGCTCATGGAGCTCTTGAAACTTTGCCCATGAGTCTTCTGTGTGGAAATCTTGGGCATTTATTCTGCCCCGGGAGTTCTTGGGCCTCTGGTATATTCACTTGACCCTGTTTCTCTTTGCTGTGATTTTATGTTTATAAATTACAGTTTTTTCCCTTTGTAATAAGGCACAGGACCAGTTACTAGGGAAGAAGGGAGAATAAGAAGGGGAAACAGAAATATGACTAAACTATCCTGTTTCCTTGGAGCACTGGGACAAACTGCCATAATTTGGAAGCATTTTGTGAATTTGCAAAGATCTTCAAGACCAGCTATAGTTAAAAAAAAAGACCAACTATAGTTTACCATGTTAATTTCTTATTGATTTTTAGCAATTTAAAATGCTTGAGGCTTAGTTTAGCATGCACTTCTGGGCTTTTTAAATTAGATCTGTATATACAAGTCTAAAGTGTTGATGGAACTTTTATGACTTTTTTTAAGATTTAGGAGAAAGAAAAAGGAAGAAGCAATTTATCCTTTTATTTGGTAGTTATTTTATTTATGGAGATTGAGGTGAATACAAGGGGAATGTTTATTGCTAAGATATTTTGAGTATTTTTAAACCTCTTTGTAATACTGGGCTTTGATACCATTCCACTCTGTTAGATCATGACATTTTCGTTATCCAGTGTTAAAATAAGCTTGATGAAATAAGGAAAAGGTTAAGATTTTATGTTGTTTTAGAAGGAATGTATGTATTTTCCACTTAATTTTCTATGCTGATAATTTAGTTACTAAGAGGCCCATAAATTTTCCTTTTATAAGCTGGAAAATTATAGGATGACTTACTGAGGACAATACGTGTGGAACAACATCTAAAGGTTTAATAATCTCTACTTCTCAGTGAGAAATATGGTTTAACATCCATCTCCACCTGGATAATTTTGCTTTCTGTATCAATAAGACATGTCTCATCTTGTTTCCACTCTCATCATTTTTCTCTGGGATTAATTCAGAACCTCCCTAACTTGTCTCTTCTTCTTCGTTCTCATACACCACCAGCTAGCTCGCTGTGCATTTCAGTAGAAAGCCTGCTGCACTTTGGTAAAGGCTTGGCTCTCAGTCTGGTTTATGCCACCAAATAACATTATGATTTTGGGTGAATTATTTTGCTGATAATCTCTCCTCTACATGCTTCACAGTGTTTTGTAACGGGGGCATGAGATAGTATACAGTGAGGTGCTTTTTAATGATAAAGTGCTATATAAGTATATATAAAAGGCAGCATTATTCCTGAAGGACAGCCCATATTATGTCATTCCCTTACTCAAAAGAATCTTCAGTGATTCCCTATTACTTAAATAATCAATTCAAACTTTTCCTATAATTAAAGGACTCTAATCTCCCACCTTAATATAGTCCTTACTTGCCTTTCTGATCCTATTTCCCCCCTCTCTCTCTCATGCTCTCTTGATTCCAATGATGTTTTCCAAATTCTAAGCTTTTACACATTAATTCCTCTACGTAGAATTTCTTTCCCCAAATATTCAAATCACTGTTCATTCATGAGCTTTTTCATGACATCATTCTTCTACATATGGAAACAATGTCTCTTATATCTGAAAAATGATATCTGTTTTTCTTTATTTCATCACTTGCTACCTTATTTATGGGCAGGCCTTATCTCCTGTACTATACATTCCTGAAGGGGTTCTTCATATCTACAAATGCCTAGAATTTCCCATTGCACATTCTATCTGCTCTATAAATACTTGAATAACTATTAAAAAAAGCCTATTGTTTTTCTTTTAAAAAATCTTTTTTCAGCTTCACTGAGGTATAATTGACAAATAAAATTGTAAGATATTTAATGTGTACAATGTGATGATTTGATATACATATACATTTACTTTGTGAAGATTCCCCCGATTGAGTTAATCAACACATCTATCACATCACATATTTACCCTTTTTTTGTGTGTGAGAGAAATTTTAAGTTCTATTATCTTATCAAATTTCAGTTGTATAATACAGTGCTATCAACTATAGTCACCATGTTATACATTAGATCCTTAGACCTTATATTATAACTGAAAGTTTGTACCTCTCTAGCAACATCCCCCTGTTCCCCCATCCTCAACCCCTGGCCCTGTAATCTTTAACTGGAAGTTTGTACCCCTGTAGCAGTACCCTTCTAGCAACCTTCCCCTATTTCCCCCATCCCCAACCCCTGGCAATTACTCTTCTACTCTGTTTCTATGAGTTTGACTTTTTTTTTTTAAGATTCTACATACAAGTGATACCATGCAGTATTTGTCTTTCTCTGTCTGGCTTATTTCATTTAGCATAATGCCCTCCATTTTTATCTATACTATCATAAATGATAGATTTCCTTTTTTTAAAAGGCTGAATAATATTCCAGTGTGCGGTGTGTGTGTGTGTGTGTGTGTGTGTGTGTGTATGAACATTTTCTTGATCCATTCAGCTTTTGACAGAAACTTAGTTGGTTTCCATACCTTGGCTATTTGAGTAATGCTGCAGTGAACATGGAAATACAGATATCTGTGCAAAATAATTTTTCAATCCCCTTTGGGTATATACCCAGAAGTGGGATTGCTGGATCTTATGGTAGTTCTGTTTTTAATTTTTTGAGGAATCTCTGTACTATTTTCCATAGTGACTGTACTAGTTTGCATTCCCACCAACAGTGTACCAGGGTTCCCTTTTCTCTACATCCTTGCCAACATTTGTCTCTTATCTTTTTATAATAGCTATCCCAACAGGTATGAGGTGATATCTTACTGTGGTTTTAACTTGTGTTTCCCTGATGATTAGTGATGTTGAACACCTTTTCATGTACATGTTTCCATTTGTACGTCTTCTTTGGAAAAATGTCTATTCAGGTCCTTTGCCCATGTATTAATTGGGTTATTTGCTTCTTTGCTGTTGAATTGTATGAGTTTCTTGTGTGTCTTGTGTATTAACCTCCTATCGGATATGTGGTTTGCAAAAAATTCTCCCATTTCCTAGGTTGCCTTTTCATTTTGTCAATGGTTTCCTTTGCTGAGAAGAAGCTTTAAAATTTTGATTTAGTCCAACTTGCTTATTTTTGCTTTTGTTGCCTTTGTTTTTGGTGTCAAACAAAAAAAAATCATTGCCAAGACCAATGCCCAAGGAGCTAACCCCTATGTTTTCTTCCAGGAGTTTTATGGTTTCAGGTCTTACATTCAAGTTTTTAATCTATTTTGACTTGATGTTTGTGTATAGTGTAAGATAGTGGTTCAGTTTTATTCTTTTGTATGTGACAATCCAATTTTCCCCTCATCATTTATTTAAGAGACTATCCTTTCCCCATCGTATATTCTTGGCTTTGTCATAAATTAATTGACCATAAATATGTGCGTTTGTTTCTGGGCTTGTATTCTGTTCCATTGGTCTACATGTCTGTTTTTATGCCAGTACCATAGTTTTGATTACTATAGCTTTGTAATATAGTTTGACGTCAAGCAGTGTGATGTCTCCAGCTTTGTTCTTCTGTCTCAAGGTTGCTTTGGCTCTTAGGGTCCTTTTTGGTTCCTTACAAATTTTAGTATTGTTTTGTATATTTCTGTGAAAAATGTCATTAGGATTTTGATAGGGATTTCATTGAATCTGTAGATTACTTTGGATAATATGAACATTTTAACAATATTGATTATCTTAATCCGTGAGCATGGAATGTCTTTCCATTTATTTGTGTCTTCTTCAATTTCTTTCATCAATGTCTTTTACTTTTCAGTGTATACATCTTTTACTTCCTTGGTTAAATTTATTCCTAAGTATTTTACTCTTTTTGATGCTATAGTAGATGGGATTGTTTTCTTAATTTCTCTTTCTGAAACAGAAATTGCTTTTCTTATTCCCTGAATTCCTTTTAAGAAGTTTTTGTGCTTAATAGATCTTAAAAAAAAAAAATCTGTTACTATGATGATGGTGGCAAGTATGTACAAATAGCAGAAATGTGCATGTTTAATTAGATGTCAACCTTCATTTTTTTATTGATAGTTAGATACCAAGCAAATCTTTCATTAAAAACTACTCTTTCTCTCTGTGAAGAGATTTTTCATTGAAGGTTATCAATTTCCTCTGACAATCCCCTCAAGTTAGTAATTTCTCTTGCTTGGACTTTGACTCTCAGGGACAAGATGCTGGAATATTGGAAGTAAGAGATGAAGAATAAGAGAGAAACATATCTAGCTTGTTATTTGTTTTATCCCTTGGCCATATTAGAGATAACTTGTATGTGTTTGTGGGGGGTGGGAATAAGGGTGTCCCAGGAAAAGTGGGTAAAGGACAGATCTTTAGAACTCATTTGGGAAAATTTTACACTTCATTTGATCTTTTTTTTTCTTAATTTAATTTTGGCTACGTTGGGTCTTCGTTGCTGCACACACACTTTCTCTAGTTGTGGCGAGTGGGGCACTCTTTATTGCAGTGCACGGGCTTCTCACTGCGGTGGCTTCTCTTGTTGTGGAGCACGGGCTCTAGGTGCACGGGCTTCAGTAGTTGCAGCACACAGGCTCAGTAGTTGCAGCATGCGGGCCCTAGAGTGCACGGGCTCAGTAGTTGTGGCACATGGGCTCAGTAGTTCTGGCTTGCGAGCTCTAGAGCACAGGCTCAGTAGTTGTGGCCCATGGGCTTATTAGTTACTCTGTGGAACGTGGGATCTTCCCAGACCAGGGATCGAACCTGTGTCCCCTGCATTGGCTGATGGATTCTTAACCACTGCTCCACCAGGGAAGTCCACTTCACTTGATCTTACTGACAGTTCAAAGTATTTAATAGCCATTATATCATTTATGCATTTGGTGGGACATGAAGTTCTTTTATTTCATTAAAGAATCTAATCTAATATGAAAGTGTTACACCATTCCTAAAAGACGATAAAAATGAAAGGAAGAGTCAGATTCACTAAATGGAACATTTTCTACAAGTTTAGTCTGTATTTGTTGCATGTGAGTGTTTCAGTTACTATAGTTGTATAATATTGAATAAAACATCCCCAAACTTAGTAGCACAAAACATCATTTATTATATTCACAGATTCTGTGGGCTTGTCCCTGCTTCACAATATCTATGGCCTCAGCTAGAAGATTTGAAGTCTGTGGCTGGAATTATTTGACGGTGCCTTTGGGCATCTCTCTCTGTCTCCGTAGTCTGTCTGTGTGAACTTGCCAGATTTGTGGCAAGACTTCAGGGAGTCTGGATGTATTACAAATTGGCAGAGTGCTCCCAAGGCTCATGCCTAGAAAAAGAGAGGGAAAGCCAGTGGAAGCTGAATTAACCTCTTTTGACCTAGTCTCAGAAGTCACACAGCATCTCTTCTTGTATTGTTTGTGGAGGTAATCACAGTGTCCTACTCAATTTCAGTAGGAGGGTAATAGACCACACCTTTTGGTGGGAGAGAGGCAAGGATCTGGGAGAGTATGTGGGACCAGAAATCTTAGCATGGCTATTTTTGGAAAATACTGCAGTGCATGTCTTGAAATTGCAACTTAAACTCTGTTTTAGGATTATGAAACTTAACATAAATTACAGTACCTAGTCTAGGGTTGAGAGTCTAAGTCTATTTCAAATACCACTGTCCTAGCTTTATTGTTACTTTTTGAAGGAACTGGGATTTTTTAGTTTTTCTTGGTAAGTTGTCCTAGCAAATAGACTTGCAAGCAAAAAACAAAATTAAATGGACATATTTAAACAAGTATATGCTCCTGCAGTAGTTTCCGGAGAAGTAATGACCATTTTGAAATAATTAGAATTTCAAATTGTGTAAATTGGTTTCATTTTGCTGACCTGCTTCAGCAGATGCTAACCAAGCTTAGGAGGACTATTCTAATTTCAGCATACAATATCCAGAAATGATGTGAACACGGAGGATTTCATGACCTTCAGAGATGGAATTATGCCCTTTTTAGCAAAGCTTTTTATTTCTAAAATGTGTTCTACTTCCAGCAGACCTGACTCATTAATGCCTGTCCCCTTTCCATGTTGTTCTGGATGGCCAAAGCATCATTATTGAGAACCTCCTTTGTGCAGGGCACATTTTTTTCCTAATTGCTTTGCATAGAGATGAATGCTTTTTCAAGGTTGAAGGCTTTGGATGAGATAAAGACTGCTATTGAGCTAATCAGAGCATATGTGGGAGGGTAAAGGGGCCAATGGTTTTCTAAGAACAGAACCTTTTCCTCTTTTCAAATACAGATCTATTCTACAAACCTCAACAATTGCTTATTGTTGTTCTGCTTTATTCCCCTCTGCATATTCATTTTCTCTTTCACAGTAATACCCCTTAGACACACATGCATGCACACATGCACACTCACACACACATTAATTTTAAGAAAGAATAATCTTTATGATATGGACCCTCTTTTAGAAAATGATTCTTTTGCATCATTATGAATATTGCAATCAGTTGGTATATTTCTGTTAACCCACTCTAAATTTATACTTTACAGAAATGAAAGCAGAGAATACATACTTCGCTGTGCAACTTTACGTTTCTAGAGTAGTCATGCTTCTAGAATATGTCATAATCTAACCTTTAGGACATAATGATAGACCACTTTTTTAATAGACTTTACTGGTAGATTGATAGCTTAAGCTTATACTTAAGGTGCCATTTTATTATCCACTATAGTTGTTTTTGTGATTTTGATTTAACTTACTATATTTTTGCTCTGAGATAATTCATGCATAAGGTGCTGTTCAGAAAAGCAGAGTACCTGTATAACTCTTTATGTATTTCTTTCTATATAGGTTAAGAAAGCTACAGTGCAAATGGATAGTTTGGTCCTTATTCTCAGCGAGATTAGAGTGCTGATGATGTAGCTTCATGAATCGTAGGTCTTGGTGTTGGCATTAGTTGGAGTGGAGAAACTCAAATGAGGTCATTTGTGATGCACTCTTCTTACCCTCATCCATCTTTCTGTGGCCCAGTGACATCTGTAATGAGGTGTAATAAGGGACAGGGTGCAATATTAGTTGCTAGCATTCTGTTTTCTCTAATGATTCAGCTAACCATGAGTGTTCCTAGTAATAAAAAGGGGGAAAATAAAGAAAGAGGGGTAATGCCAGAGTGAATAAAAGAAATACAGTCACATGTGAGGCAAAAGAGCAAATATTAGTTGAGACATACGGAAGCAATTCCTGTCTGACTTGTTAAATAATGTAATTTGGGTATGTGGAAAAGGAAATTTCACCTGAAGGAAATAGCATAGGCGCATAGGGACCAAATTGAGTCAATATTGTAGAGTTGAATTTTAACTTTTTTTGCAATCTGCTATTTCTCTTAATGTTTATTTCCTTTTAGAATCTATGGCTCTGAAGACATAGGCATCTTTTCTCTGAATGTTTTGAAATGTTTTTCTGAAGTCTAGGCTGTATCAAACCTTTAGTTGTTTATTATGAACTTTAGGTGGCTTAAGAACTTTTTATATTCAATAGTAATAATAATGTCAACAATATATTAAATGTCTACTCTGAACCTGAAATACTGCTATATATATGAAAAATAGATCATTTTTATTTTATTATATGTATAGTAAGACTTTGCTTCACAAAATATTTTTTAACTGGAAGACTCCAAACCACATCTTCTTCATAAAAAGTCTGTTTTTTCCATACTATTCTGTCAGTTCTGTTCGTCAGAATTAAGTCATGAAATTTAGAACCATAGTTTTTGTTGTGGCTTCTGCTTAGCAAGAGATAAAATTATATGTAATTTTAATTTAAATTATATGTAAGTCTGGCCAAATTTTAAGAAGTTCCATTGTAAGTAGAAAAAGGCTTGAGCTTGTGTCAGGATGTTTGAAGTTGCTCAATGCTATTATGGTTTTCACTTGGTTCAGTTTTGTCATCTCTATTAGAAACTATCATCTACATCTTTGCCTCACCGGCTAGTCTATACTGAAAAAGTTCTTTTGGAAGAATAAATTACTGATCAGAAGTTTATGACATAAGCCAAAAAAAAAGGGAATTTAATTATTGCTTTAACATTGGTAGCAAACAGGTGTAGCCTATGTGTTTCAATTGTCAAAATCCCACTCAACATTGAAGACCTAGTTCAAATGCAACCTTATTTCCAAAGTTTCCCTAATACCTTTCCTCCTTCCCCAAATGAAGCAACAATCTATCTTCTGTCCTCCTGTAACACTTTGCCTGGCTCTTAAAGCACACTTGTAAATTACAATTGTTTAATTATTAGTTATTTACAAAAGTCTCTTATCTGTCTTAAGAATAACCCTATTATCCTCCAAAGGTTGGGGGCAGGGGGGATGACTTGCTTACTGCTTGATCCTTAACAACATTTCAAAAAGAAAAAATGCTGGTGAACCTAAATACACATTGCCAGTTCTGTGTGACTTCCTTCTTATGCTCACATACTCATTTAATTATGTTTCTATTGGTGTGGAAATAGCTTATTGGCATTTTTAGCATGTGCTTTGCACACCAGCAGAAGAATATTTTAGAGAAAAATTATTACTTGAAACTTTGAAAAATAGTAAAAGTAGTCATTATGGGAAAAAAATCCATCTCTAGATAATTCTTCATACCAAGTTTATAATTATTTGTGAATTACATATGTATGGGAATGAGGGTAGAAGTGAGGGTTGGGAATGAGATCTTTTAGGTTTCTAAAAATACTAACTTCTCCCTGATTTCCAGTCATGGATTCACAGATGTCCATTTAGTTTATCTCACTGTCATACTACTCACTTTCTCTCCTGTTAGATTTTCAATGTGGGTTTTCTCCCTCTACCCTACAAACAAAATAAATCCTTCTGTTACTTTATTCAATGGATCCTTGTCCTACGACATTATATTTATTTCCATATGTTACTGACGTTGTTCAATACCAGGATGCAGGGTAGTTAGATATAGGTTGGTTCTCTAGCATAGAACTGAAGTGGCCCTGTGGCTGAGACAGACACATAGAATGACCTGGTACACAACTTGTGGGTATTCTTGCAGGGAGACAAGTCCTTTAGGTGTGCACTCTCTTCCCCTTAGTGTAGGCGCTGGGCTTGCTATTTGAATCTTGCCACGCAGCAGTTATTCTTATAAAAGTATTGATATTTAATTTAACTCTATTTCTGAGAAAGATTGACAAATATTTCTGTTTTCTGTAATATTAGTTTAGTTGTAATTTTAGTGGGGAAAATACCTTAAATAATTTAACTTGGGATTCACAAAAGTTAAGTGAGCAGGAGAGCTACTGTATAGGGTCTTTGTTCCTTAGGAAGTTGACAGACTGTCAATGTGTGTGTGACATAGAATGTGCTAGGGTTCTATGGCGCCTATTATGGCTTTTTAAGTAACAACCTAACTTCACTGGGCGCTGAGTGCTTGCAGTGGATAGATGGCTGATGCTCAGATTCAAATGCTACTCCTGCCTGAAGGCCCCATTTTTTGAAATACTGAGATAGCGTGTAAATTCACTGAATGCAAGGGAACAAAAGTGACTGTTATTCACCAATTAAATTCTTTCCTCCCAGTGCAGAAATCAATCCTGTACTTTAGTCAGTAGGGAAGATAAAACTCCAGGACAGCAACCAGCTGTGGTGGCAGAAGGAAAGGCAATAAGAGTTTAGAGGCGGGAGCCACACTTGGCTAAAACAGGGGAGAAAAATGGACTCAAATTGGCATTGGGTGTTCACTCCAGGGCATGTATACTACGTCCTTGGCATAAGCTGATAGAATCAAAAGAGACCACATGGGGCAAAGGGCTGACTTAAAAAATCAGTTCTGGCAGGTTGGTTGTCTCTTAGAGATGTGGAGGAGCATTCTGCGGTCACATCCCAAGGGCAGACAGAATGCAAAACTCAGTTCCCACATTGCTTGCAGTGGCTAATAAAGAAACGTCTAGGAGATGATTGCTGGAGTAGTGAAACTGGCGTATTATGGGTGAGTGGGGACCAGGTGACTGGGAGCATTGTGGACTGAATGCAAAGTACAATAGAATGAATAACCAAGGCAGTGATTGTAACTGAGTGAGATTAAATTGGAAAATTTTCGGGGGCAGTGACTAAGGCTTTACGTTGCCCACAGTGCTAGAAGAGAGCACAAGTGTAAATTAATTGAGCAAATGTAGGCCAAAACATCTTTGATCAGAACATCTATATTTCAGAAATCGTGTTTATGGACAATTACATCTTTTATGGGTTCTTATCAGATATTGGTGGTAGAAAGAATTCTTTCCTTGTTCATTAGTGAAAAAGCAACCCAGGAGTGTTGGAATAGTGAGTTGACTCTAGAATTTTTCCCATGTCCAGCTCCCCTTTCCTGACCCATCACTGCCTTATGGAAATAGGAACTGTGATTTATCCCTGCTGTGGAACATGCTGGCTCTAGGTCCTTCACTGTAACTGAGCAATCTCTGATGGTCTTGTCACACTCTCAGTTTGCTTGCCCATGGATTGATAGGTCTTTCTGTGTCAGCAGCAGAAAAAGAGAAACCCCAGAAATTCCTCCTTTTAAAATGATATTCTTAGGATAATCCAGTGTTTTCACTACTTTACATCAAAGGCCATTGCAAGAATAGTTCACAGGATTGCAACCTTGAAGAAGCATGGGGTTGAAGCTTCAGAGGACCCCACTTACTTTGTGTTCTTTTTTTGTAAGGTTCTGAATAAGCCATACACAGGGAACATCACAGTGGTAACTGTGGCTTAGTGATCACAATTTCCTACTTTGTATTTTTGAAAAATTTTACTTCTCAAAGGACTTAGATCAGTAAGCCCTTTAGATCAGACTTGGACAGAGTTTTTGAAACTTCATTTAACCACAGAAATTTAAAGTTGTCTATGACTGTGGTATGCATTATCCAAAATGAATTATTTCACGTTATGTGTTGGAGGGGAAAAATAATTTTCCCTATACCCTTTTAGGTTCTTGGCTGAGAGCCACCCTGGCCCCGATAATAAAAGACAGATTAATAGGAGAAAAATAAAGAAATG
Organism: Delphinus delphis; assembly: GCF_949987515.2. Taxonomy (NCBI): domain Eukaryota; kingdom Metazoa; phylum Chordata; class Mammalia; order Artiodactyla; family Delphinidae; genus Delphinus; species Delphinus delphis. Next base: position 89,192,038 of record NC_082685.1, on the reverse strand, counting down.
TTTAATAACATGCATATCTCCTGTATACCCAGGAAAACTGAGTAACTCCCCAAAATGGCCCAAGGCACCAACTTAAATACTATCTCCAGCTAAAGACAAAAGAAGACGTGGGACACAGAGAGTGGGTGCTGGGGGCTGGAAGCCAGTTAATGGAAGATTACTGGGAAAAGCACAGTAAACAAGGTATGGGATTATTATGAAGATATAAGTTGTCGCCTTCTCCACTGAAGAGTTTCTAGAGATTTATTCACCCTCCTCTTCCCGGTATTAGAGAGATAAAAATCCTTACAAATGGAGATTTCCCTTGTAAATGCAAATTTCTTTTACCAAAGGGTATCTTCTGTTACCAAACACAGGTTTGGCTGATAGGGATGTTGTAGTAAAAAGAGAAATATTGATGATGTCCTTGAGCATGTGATAAAGAATGAGGACCTTGCTAGTACTTTCTAAGTAGAAAGACACAAGTCATAGTAAATGGGTCCAAACGGATATTTTTGGGTGGATCATGATAAGAAAAGCCAATAGAAGTAGAAATGTTACCCAGCTCAGGTTCTGCTGCTCACTGCTGGAAAGCAAATACTCAAGAGACAAGTATTGGTTGGAAAGAAAATATTGCTTTATTCAGGTGGCTGGCAGCCTGGGAAGAAGGTGGACTCATGTCCAAAAACCAACTCCAAAGGTTCTGCTTGACCATGAAATTTTGGAGAAAGGGAAGTTAATCATTTGGGGAGGGGGTCAGAGTTTTCATTATCTTCCACTGTGTGCAAACTTTCTTCTGATTGGTTGGTGGTGAGGTGACAGAGTGGTGTTCCAGGAATCTTGTGCTCAGCTTGAAGTTACCATCCTTCACCTGGGTGGGGGCCTTAGTTCTTGCAGAAGAACTCAAAGATATTGTTATGAGTATCACTCAAGGAGTAACCAGGACTATTGTTTCTTGATTGCCCCTCCTTTGTTTCTGCATTTCCCTCCCTTCCCTGTTTGAATCTGCCCTTTGGAACTCAGGGAAGGTCAAGGAAGCTGAATGAAGTTGATTTCCTACAAACAAGAAACGGGGGACCTGGAAAGGATTTGTATCTGGGAGCGCCTCACAGGGTCGTGCTTGGTTCCACTTCTACTCCATTTTCAGAACTTCTGTGTCTGCTGTTTCTTAAAAATAATCAGCCCTAAAATGATCCTTATGCCAAAGAGGCATATTGTGGGATGATAAATTCTGCTCCCTTTCATATGTGTCCAGAAACAACTTAAAATGCGCATGTCCACAGCCACACACTTCCACACACATGTGTTTAAGAGAATGTTTATTTTTGAAGGTAATTTTGGTGACCACATTTACAGGGTATGCAGGTGGTAAAGTCACTCTTAGGCTTTATTCTCTGAAGTGGTGTAGGGAGCCCTATTGTGCCTAATTGCATTTTAGGGGGAAATTAGTTTATTATATAAGATAGCCAGTTATGAGCAAGTACTTGTGTAAGAGGCAGGAGACAATGCGTTGATAAAAGAAAGAAGAGACGAGGATGGTAACTGGAGTGCATCTTAGCTTGGGGGTAGTGCTTTTATGACCTGAGAGATGACATCATGGGAGGTGGGAATGGAATTCAGGAAACTCAACTCTTAAAACTTATATGTAGCCTTAAATAATCTCTTCTGTTGTTAGTCATTGCCAGGGAGGAAGAAATTTTCCTCTGCCCTCCTAGGTTCTTCTGGCTGGTCTAAGAATTATATTGACATGAGACAGATTAACAGGGGAAAATCAAACATGTTTATAACATGTTTACATGGGAGAGACCCAGAAAAACTGAGTATAGTTTACCCTTGAACAACACAGGGTTTAGGGGCACTGACCCTCTGAAAAGTCAAAAATCCCCATTTAACTTTACAGTTCATCCCCCATATTCATAGTTCTGCATCTGAGAATTCAATCAATTGTTGGCTGTGTAGTACTTTAGTACATGTTTATTGAAAAAAATCCATGTGTAAGTAGACTCACACAGGTCATCTACATCATATATCTTTCATATTGAAGGGGAGCAGAATTTGCTGTCCCAAAATAGGTCTCTTTGTAATAAAGATAATCTTCAGCTCGTTGTTTGTAAGAAACTGCAGACACAGGGGAAGTTCTGAAAACTGAGTGGAAGTTACCCTTTTGTAAGAGAAATTTACATTTATGAGGAATGTCTATTTGTAAGGGTGTCTCTCTTGCTGTCCTGGGAAGAGGAGGATAACCAAACCTCTAGAAACTCTTATTAATGGAGAAGGCAACTAACTTAAATCTGCGTAACAACCATACCCTTTTTACTGTGCCTTTCTTTTTTCTTTTTTTTTTGAAATTTATTTTACTTATTTTTTATACAGCAGGTTCTTATTAGTTATTTTCTAATAAGAAAAATATTTTCTCCCATTCTGAGGTCTGTCTTTTCTTCTTAATTGTAGTTTCCTTTGCTTTGCAAAGGCTTTTAAGTTTCATTAGGTCCCATTTGTTTATTTTTGTTTTTATTTCCATTACTCTAGGAGGTGGATCAAAAAAGATCTTGCTGTGATTTATGTCAAAGAGTGTTCTTCCTGTTTTCTTCTAAGAGTTTTATAGTGTCCAGTCTTACATTTAGGTCTCTAATCCATTTTGAGTTTATTTTTGTGTATGGTGTTAGGGAGTGTTCTAATTTCATTCTTTTACATGTAGCTGTCCAGTTTTCCCCACACCACTTATTGAAGAGACTGTCTTTTCTCCATTGTATATCCTTACCTCCTTTGTCATAGATTAGTTGATTAGATTAGTGCCTGGGTTTATCTCTGGGCTTTCTTTTCTTGTCTTTTTTAAATTATTATTCTTTAAATTATACATATGTATTTTATTTACACTTTGATATATTTCATGATAAACAATTTTTTCCATCTTAACCATTTTTTAAGTGTACAGTTCAGCGGTATCAAATACATTCATGTCGTTGTGCAAAAATCACCTCTGTCCATCCCCATAACTGTTTTCATCTTGTGAAATTGAAGCTCTATACCCATTAAACAATAACTCCCCATTACTCCTTGCCCCCAGCCCCTGTTAACCACCAGTCTACTTTCTGTCCTTATGATTTTGACTATTCTGAGTACCTCATATAAGTGGGATCATACAGTATGTACTTTTTCCTGACTGGCTAATTTCATTTAGCATAATGTCCCAAAGGTTAATCCATGGTGTAAACATACTGCAGAATCTCCTTCCTTTTTAAGACTGAACAATATTCCATTGCATGTATATCCGCATTTTGCTTATCCGTTCATCCACACATGGACACTTGAGTTGCTTCCATGATTTAGTTATTACGAATAATGCTATTATGAACATGGGTGTACAAATATCTCTTTGAAATCCTACTTTGAATTCTTTGGGGTATATGTGCAGAAGTATATAGTATGCTGGTTCATATAGTAATTCTATCTTTAATTACTTGAGGAAACACCATACTGTTTTCCATACTGACTGTACCAATTTCCACCAGTAGTATACCAGGGTCCCAGTTTCTCCATGTCCTTGCAAACACTCATATTCTATTATTTTGATAGTAGCCATCCTAATGGGTGTAAGGTGGTATCTTGTTGCAGTTTTGATTTGCATTTCTCTAATGATTGGTGATGTTGAGCATCTTTTCATGTGCTTATTGGCCATTTGTGTCTCTTCTTTGGAGAAATATCTATTCAAGTCTTTTGCTCATTTTGAATCAGGTTGTTTGGTTTTTTCTTGTTTTTTTTAATTTTTATTTTATTCATTTTTTTATACAGCAGGTTCTTATTAGTCATCCATTTTATACACATCAGTGTATACAGGTCAGCCCCAATCTCCCAATTCATCACACCACCACCCCCATCCCTGCTGCTTTCCTCGCTTGGTGTCCATACATTTGTTCCCTACATCTGTGTCTCAATTTCTGCCCTGCAAACTGCTTCATCTGTACCATTTTTCTAGGTTCCGTATATATGCGATGATATACAATCTTTGTTTTTCTCTTTCTGACTTACTTCACGCTGTATGACAGTCTCTAGATCCATCCACGGCTCCACAAATGACCCAATTTCGTTCCTTTTTATGGCTGAGCAATATTCCATTGTATATATGTACCACATCTTCTTTATCCATTCATCTGTCAATGGGCTTTTAGGTTGCTTCCATGACCTGGCTATTGTAAACAGTGCTGCAATGAACATTGGGATGCGTGTGTCTTATGGAATTACAGTTTTCTCTGGGTATATGCACAGTAGTGGGATTGCTGGGTCATATGGTAATTCTATTTTTAGTTTTTTAAGGAACCTCCATATTGTTCTCCATAGTGGCTGTATCAATTTACATTGCCACCAACATGGCAAGAGGGTTCCCTTTTCTCCACACCCTCTCCAGCATTTGTTGTTTGTAGATTTTCTAATGATGCCTATTCTCACTATTGTGAGGCGATAACCTCATTGTAGTTTTGATTTGCATTTCTCTGATAATTAGTGATGTTAAGCATCTTTTCATGTGTCTCTTGGCCATCTGTATGTCTTCTTTGGAGAAATGTCTATTTAGATCTTCTGCCCAGTGTTTGATTGGGCTGTTTGTTTTTTAATATTGAGCTGCATGAGCTGTTTATATATTTTGGAGATTAATCCTCTATCCGTTGATTCATTTGCAAATACTTTCTCCCATTCTGAGGGCTATCTTTTGGTCTTGTTTATGGTTTCCTTTGCTGTGCAAAACTTTTAAGTTTCATTAGGTCCCATTTGTTTATTTTTGTTTTTACTTCCATTACTCTAGGAGGTGGATCAGAAAAGATCTTGCTGTGATTTATGATTTGTGTCAAAGAGTGTTCTTCCAGGCTTCCCTGGTGGCGCAGTGGTTGGGAGTCTGCCTGCCGATGCAGGGGACACAGGTTCGTGCCCCGGTCCAGGAAGGTCCCACATGCCACGGAGAGGCTGGGCCCGTGAGCCATGGTTGCTGAGCCTGCATGTCCGGAGCCTGTGCTCCGCAATAGGAGAGGCCGCAACAGTGAGAGGCCCGCATACCGCAAAAAAAAAAAAAAAAAGAAAGAGTGTTCTTCCTGTATTTTCCTCTAAGAGTTTTATAGTGTCCGGTCTTACATTTAGGCCTCTAATCCATTTTGGGTTCATTTTTGTATGTGGTGTTAGGGAGTTGTTCTAATTACATTCTTTTACATGTAGCTGTCCAGTTTTCCCCACACCACTTACTGAAGAGACTTTCTTTTCTCCATTGTATACCCTTGCTTCCTTTGTCATAGATTAGTTGACCGTAGGTGCATGGGTTTATCTCTGGGCTTTCTATCCTGTTCCATTGATCTATATTTCTGTTTTTGTGCCAGTACCATATTGTCTTGATTACTGTAGCTTTGTAATATAGTTTGAAGTCAGGGAGTCTGATTCCTCCAGCTCTGTTTATTTTGCCTCAAGACTCCTTTGGCTATTTGGGGTCTTTTGTGTCTCCATACGATTTTTTGTTCTAGTTCCGTAAAAAATGCCATTGGTAATTTGATAGAGATTGCATTGAGTCTGTAGATTGCTTTGGGTCATATAGTCATTTTCACAATATTGCTTCTTCCAATCCAAGAACATGGTATATCTCTCCATCTGTTGGTACCATCTTTAATTTCTTTCATCAGTATCTTATAGTTTTCTGCATACAGGTCCTTTGTCTCCCTAGGTAGGTTTATTCCTAGGTATTTTGTTATTCTTGTTGCAATGGTAAATGGTAAATGTTTCCTTAATTTCTCTTTCTGATCTTTCATTGTTAGTGTATAGGAATGCAAGAGATTTTTGTGGATTAATATTGTATCCTGCAACTTTCCCAAATCCATTGATTAGCTCTAGTAGTTTTCTGGTGGCATCTTTAGGATTCTCTATGTACAGTATCATGTCATATGCAAACAGTGACAGTTTTACTTCTTCTTTTCTGACTTGTATTCCTTTTATTTCTTTTTGTTCTCTGATTGCCATGGCTAGGACTTCCAAAATTATGTTGAATAATAGTGGCAACAGTGGATATCCTTGTCTTGTTCCTGATCTTAGAGGAAGTGCTTTCAGTTTTTCACCATTGAGAATGATGTTTGCTGTAGGTTTGTTGTACATGGCCTTTATTATGTTGAGGTAGTTTCCCTCTATGCACATTTTCTGGAGAGTTTTTGTCATACATGGGTTGTGAATTTTTTCAGATGCTTTTTCTGCCTCTATTGAGATGATCATATTGTTTTTATTCTTCAATTTGTTAATATGGTGTATCACATTGATTGATTTGCGTATATTGAAGAATCCCTGCATTCCTGGGATAAACCCCACTTGATCATGGTATATGATCCTTTTAATGTGTTGTTGGATTCTGTTTGCTAGTATTTTGTTGAGGATTTTTGCATCTATATTCATCAGTGATATTGGTCTGTAATGTTCTTTTTTTGTAGTATCTTTGTCTGGTTTTGCTATCAGGGTGATGGTGGCCTCATAGAATGAGTTTGGGAGTATTCTTTCCTCTGCAATGTTTTGGAAGAGTTTGAGAAGGATGGGTGCTGGATCTTCTCTAAATGTTTGATAAATTCACCTGTGAAGCCATCTGCTCCTGGAGTTTTGTTTGTTGGAAGATTTTTATTCACAGTTTCAATTTCATTACTTGTGATTGGTCTGTTCATATTTTCTATTTCTTCCTGGTTCAGTCTTGGAAGGTTATACCTTTCTAAAACTGTCCACTTTTTCCAGCTTGTCCATTTTATTGGCATAGAGTTGCTTGTAGTAGTCTCTTATGATGCTTTGTATTTCTGTGGTTTCTGTTGTAACTTCTCCTTTTTTGTTTCTAATTTTATTGATTTGAGTCCTCTGCCTCGTTTTCTTGATGAGTCTGGCTAATGGTTTATCAATTTTGTTTATCTTCTCAAATAACTAGCTTTTAGTTTTATTGATCTTTGCTATTGTTTTCTTTGTCTCTATTTCATTTATTTCTGCTCTGATCTTCATGATTTCTTTCCTTCTGCTAACATTGGGTTTTGTTTGTTCTTCTTTCTCTAGTTCCTTTAGGTGTAAGGTTAGATTGTTTATTTGGGATGTTTCTTGTTTCTTGACGTAGGCTTGTATTGCTATAAACTTCCCTCTTAGAATTGGTTTTGCTGCATCCCATAGGTTTTGGATTGTTGTGTTTTCATTTTCATTTGTCTCTAGATATTTTTTGATTTCCTCTTTCATTTCTTCAATGATCTCTTGGTTATTCAGTAACATGTTGTTTAGCCTCCATGTGTTTGTGTTTCTTATGTTTTTTCCCCTGTAATTGATTTCTAATCTCATAGCGTGGTGTTTGGAAAAGATGCGTGATATGATTTCAGTTTTCTTAAATTTACCAGGGCTTGATATGTGACCCAAGATTGGATCTGTCCTGGAGAATGTTCTGTGCGCACTTGAAAAGAAAGTGTGATCTGCTGTTTTTGGATGGAATGTCCTGTAAATATCAATTAAATCTATGTCGTCTATTGTGTCATTTAAAACTTGTGTTTCTTGGTTTTTTGGGTTTTTTTTTTTTTTTTGCAGTACGTGGGCCTCTCACTGTTGTGGCCTCTCCCGTTGCGTAGCACAGGCTCCGGACGTGCAGGCTCAGTGGCCATGGCTCACAGGCCCAGGTGCTCTGCGGCATGTGGGATCTTCCTGAACCGGGGCATGAACCCGTGTCCCCTGCATTGGCAGGCAGACTCTCAACCAACTGCGCCACCAGGGAAGCTGAAAAGCTTGTGTTTCCTTATTCATCTTCTGTCTGGATGATTTGCCCATTGGTGTAAATGAGGTGTTAAAGTTCCCCACTCTTATTGTGTTACTTTCGATTTCCTCTTTTATAGCTGTTAGCAGTTGCCACGTGTATTGAGGTGCTCCTATAATTGTTATATGTTCTTCTTGGTTTGATCCCTTGATCATTATATAGTGTCCTTCCTTTTCTCTTGTAAAATTCTTCATTTTAAGCTCTGTTTTATCTGATATGAGTATTGCTACTCCAGCTTTCTTTTCATTTCCATTTGCATGGAATATCTTTTTCCATATGTGTCCCTAGGTCTGAAGTGGGTGTGTTGTAGACAGCATATTTATGGGTTTTGCTTTTTTATCCATTGAGCGAGCCTATGTCTTTTTGTTGGAGCATTTAATCCATTCACGTTTAAGGTAATTATCGGTATGTATGTTCTTATTACCATTTTCTTAATTGTTATAGGTTTGTTTCTGTAGGTCCTTTTCTTCTCTTGTGCTTCCCACTTAGAGAAGTTCCTTTAGCATTTGTTGTAGAGCTGGTTTGGTGGTGCTGAATTCTCTTAGTTTTTGCTTGTCTGTAAAGCTTTTGATTTCTCTGTCAAATCTGAATGAGATCCTTGCCGGGTAGAGTAATCTTGGTTGTAGGTTCTTCCCTTTCATCACTTTAAGTATATTGTACCACTCACTTCTGGCCTGTAGAGTTTCTGCTGAGAAATCAGCTGTTAATCTTATGGGAGTTCCCTTGTATGTTATTTGTCATTCTTCCCATGTTGCTTTTAATACTTTTTCTTTGTCTGTAATTTTTGTGAGTTTGTTTGCTGTGTGTGTTGGCATGTTTCTCCTTGGGTTTCTCCTGCCTGGGACTCTCTGTGTTTCCTGGACTTGGGTGGCTATTTCCTTTCCCATGTTAGGGGAGTTTTCAACTATAATCTCTTCAAATATTTTCTTGGGTCCTTTCTCTCTTTCTTCTCCTTCTGGGATCTGTATAATGCCAATGTTGTTGTGTTTAATGTTGTCCCAGAGGTCTCTTAGGCTGTCTTCATTTCTTTTCATTCTTTTTGCTTTATTCTGTTCCGTTGTAGTGAATTCCACCATTCTGTCTTCCAGGTCACTTATCTGTTCTTCTGCCTCAGTTATTCTGCTATTGATTCCTTCTAGTGTGTTTTTCATTTCAGTTATTGTATTGTTCATCTCTGTTTGTTTGTTCTTTAATTCTTCTAAGTGTTTGTTCTTTAATTCTTCTAGGTCTTTGTTAAACATTTCTTGCATCTTATCGATCTTTGCTGCCATTCTTTTTCCGAGGTCCTGGATCATCTTCGCTATCATTATTCCGAATTTTTTTCCTGGAAGGTTGCTATCTCCACTTCATTTAGTTGTTTTTCTGTGGTTTTATCTTGTTCCTCTATCTGGAACAAAGTCTTTTGCCTTTTCATTTTGTCTATCTTTCTGAGTATGTGGTTTTCCTTCCACAGGCTGCAGAATTGTAGTTCTTCTTGCTTCTGCTGTCTGCCCTCTGGTCTACTGTGCTTTTCTTTATAGCCTCCTATAACAGGCTCCCCCACCTCACAACATCACTTTTCTTTAGCTGGAGATGGTATTTAAGATGGTGGCTTGGGCCATTTGGAGGAGTTACTCAATTTTCCTGGATATCTCCCATATATATAGGAGGTATACGTGTTATTAAATGTCCGTTTGTTTTTCTCCTGTTAATCTTCTATTACAAGGGCTTTTCAACCGAGAATCTCGAAGGGTAGAGGGAAAATAATTTTTCCTCTTCATGAATATATTTTTCATTCACTAAATTCAAAGTTTATCTGTCCTTCCCTTCCTCCATCCCATCCTCTCTCCTTCCCTTCCTACCTTCCTTTCTTTCATTACCCCATTGCCTTGCTGTCCTTACTTAGCTTGAAAACAAAATAACCAAAGTAACACCATCAATAAAGGTAATCCCTTTTGTTTTCACTTTTTACTACCCTTCATTTTGCTTATTTATTGCCTCTTTAAGTGCTCCTCTGAAAAATGGTTTGTGCACAGGAGGCATGTAAATATGAAATGGGTCACATCAGGAGTCTCATAGTTCAGCGTAATGATCATGTGTTTCTTATTTCTGGCTTGTTTCTTATGCTTCTAAGCATAATCTTGTTACCCGAAAACTGGGTTTGCCTCTTGGTGGGTGTGGAGCCAAAAGACACAAGGAAGTCAAAGAACAGGAGAAGGAACGGTTTATTACTTGCAGCAAGTAAGGAGAACACCATGGGTCTTTTCTCAAGCAGTGTCTCCCCAAACAGCAAAATTGGGGAAGTTTTAAGCTAAGGGTACATGCATATTCATTAAGGGGCTTGAGCAGAGGAGAATTCAGTGGTAGAATTGGGGCAAAGGTTAGCAGAGTTCAGGCTCTAGTTAAAGCCACAAGAATCAGAAAAGGTCAACATTATGATTCCTAGGTTCCAGTTAATCTGGTGGTTGAGAGCTCCAGGGAGTTTGAATTCTGTGAAATAGCTCAAGAATGTCCTTCAGCCTAAAGGTTTACCACTGAAACAGAACTGCAAGTCTTTGTAAGTAATTTATTATCTTTGCTATTATTAAGTTCTCTTCCTGGCCTGCTAATAGATGTTTGTTTTTGCCTTCTTTTGTTTCCTTCAAATCATTAAACACTGGGACCTATGCTTCTGCAAGGGCAAGCATTGTGGCCAGGTTTAGATCACAGAATGGCTTAGGCCTAAAATGGCTCCTCTTATGTTAAGAAAGTTATGTCTGGTTCTCGTTCACTGGGGACGCCTTACCCTATCTGCTCACAATGGCAAAAAAACCTGACTTGTGATTTTATTCTCTTCCTTGAACATAAAGAGCCCTGTTGCAATGACACAGGTTTGATGTCTGTAAATCATTCAAGGTTACTAGGTGTGACAAATTTTTACAAATTTTATTTTGCTTTTTAATTTCCTTTTATTGTTTGATATGCATGCTGTTAAAAATTGTGTACAACTGCACAAATACATACACATAAATGTATTTCTTTTCCTGTCTGAGTTATTTACTACTTACTCTTTAAGTTTTGCCCTTTCTGAAATTGATTCTATAAGTCTTTATTTTTCTGATATGCTTTTTTATCCTTTAACTCAAATTCATTTGAGATTCGTATTGCAGTATGCTATATAGTGTAAATAAGATTTTTTTAATAATTAATTTTTTCCCACCTTCTCTTGAATAATTCATCCCTTTGTTATTGGTCTCCGTTGTCCTTTATATCACATACTAAATTCTTTTTATACGAAGGTCTATTTCAGGAATATCCTTATGACTTTTTTATATCTGTAAAATTTCCTGCCAATATCAGATTATATTATAATTGTAGATTTGTAATTGAAAGGGAGGATGATTTTCCCCCCTAAAATATGTCACTGGCATATTAATTATTTTAAGCTGATTATTTTCTAAGAAACAGCAGGCTGGGGGAAACTCTGAAAACCAAGTAGGAGTTACCCTTTTGTAAGAGATATTTACATGTATAAGGGAAATTTCCATTTGTTAAGGTGTCTCCTTCTTTGAACTAGGAAGAGGAGGATGACCAAATCTCTAGTTACTCTTATCACTGGATAAGACAATGACTTAAATATGTATAACAATCTTACCCTTATTCACTGTGCTTTTCCTGGTAACCTGCCATAATTGACTTTCTCCCCTTTCATCTTTAGCTGAGGATGATATTTAAGGTGAGGGCTTCTGTCATTTGAGCAAGTTACTCAGTTTTCCTTGGTGTCTCCCATGTATATGTAGTATTAGATTTTTGTTTTTCTCCTGTTAATTTGTCTCACATCAGTTTAATCCTTAGACTAACCAGATGAACTTCGAAGGATAGAAGAACATTTCTTCCTCCTCGACATAATATTTTTAGTGTTTAGCACAAAAAATTTTCCTCTATTATTTTTCTTTGTCAAAAATATATTACCTGTTAGATGTGTTAACTCCTGTGTATAAGCTTGAGAGTCATTCTGCTAACTTGAGAAAAAATCCATCTGAATTTTGTTGGCAGTGGCATTAACTCTAGATATTACTTTGGAAGAATCTATACTTTTACATAAATCAGTTTTCTGATTTATAAAAATGGAATGGCTCATGATTTACTCAAATCTTAATATTTTAGATGTTTTTCATAAATATATGAAATACTTAGATTGTGCTTGCTATATGACTGGAATTTTTTAATTGTAGTTTATAGTTTAAGGGAGAAGAATTTGCCACCCTGAAATATGTCACTTTGGCATATTGTTTTAAGCTGGTTATTTTCTGAGAAACAGCAGACATGGAAGGGCTCTAAAAACAATTAGGAGTTGCCCTTTTGTAAGAAACGCTTACATTGGTATGGGAGATTTACATTTGTAAGGGTGTTTCCTTCTCTTTACCTAGAAGAGGAGGATGACCAAATCTCTAGAAACATCAGTGGAGATGGCAGTGACTTAAATCTGTGTAACTCACAGTCACCCTTGTTTACTGTACTTTTCCTGGTAACCTCCCATAACTGAGTCTCTCCACCCTCAACATCCTCTTTTGTCTTTAGCTGAGGATGGTATTTAAGTTGAGGGCTTTGATCATTTTGGTGAGTTACTCAGTTTTCCTGGATCTTTCCCATGTATACTTGTTATTAAATTTTTGTTTGATTTTCTCCTGTTAATTTGTCTCACATCAGTTTAATTCTTAGACCAACCAGGAGAAGCTAGAAGAGCAGAGGAAGATTGTTTTCTCCCTGACAATGGTAACTAATTTTACTCATTAGCTTTTATTACTTTTTTCTTATAAGGCTACCCTACTTAATTATTAATTATAATTAATTTTACACTACATTTTTTTGGGTGTTATCAATATTAAATAATATTGGGAAAGTAGTATTCTAGTCTCGTTACTAAAACCTTTAGAATTTAATTGTCCAAAATACTGTTTTAAGATACATAATGGTGAATTGCTCATTTCTTAAAATATGTGTCAGGATTAAGTATTGAATATTATCACATGTCCTTTTGGAGTCTGTTGAGATTGTCAAAAGTGTTCCCTTATTTGAACACATTTCTGTTAAAAGGGATTTCCTATGATTATAAAATCTTTGTATTCCTAAATTAAAACCAACTTGGTCACGGTAGATGCACTGTTGAGTTTAATTTGCTTATATCTTATTTAGAAATATTCGTGTCTTTATTCATATGTGCATTTCCTCTAAGCCTATTTTTATGTGTCGAATGCATAATATTAATCAAATTGAAGCTAAATATTAAAACAGAGCTGTAAGTGAGTGTAGAACAGCAGAACATTTCAATCTTCTCCTTGTGCCATTTTCTGCTAGGCATCTGACCAAGCTTTTCTCAAGGCAGTATAGTTTGGAAAAGCCACACATTTGCATAATGTCTTTCCTGTTGTTCCTTTGTTCTTTGAGTTGTATCAAACTAATTGCTTTGGAAAGTTTTCTTCTCAAATTCCTCCCACTGGTAACATTAAGGTAAATAAGGCTCTTCAAAGTTAGAATCAGGGACTTGATACTATTGGTATACATCCTGGAACATCAAAGAGCAAGGCCAAAGACTCCTAAGAAACATAACATCAGAAACTTTTCTTCCCACCACCCCTTTGGTTAATGTCTATTCTGATTAGAAAGGAATTGAGAGTGATGCCAAAAACTTGGCGTCTGTGCACCAGTGCCAAATTGAATCTTGGAGATGAGTTTTGGGTGAAGTAGAAAAGAATATTTTTATTGCTTTGCCAGGCAAAGGGGGACATAGTGGGCTTGTACCCTCAAAAACTGTGTGCCCCAACCCAGGGGTTTGGTGAGGAGTTTTATAGCAATGGTTCAAAGGTGGGGTTGCTGATAAGGATCAGGGTGTGTGCAGGGCCTTCACTCCTTTAATCTGGCCTCAGGTGGTCACCTGATGAGCTTCTCTGGTTCTCAGAGGTTATCAAACTGTGACCTTCTCTGGAATGAAGATTGCTTCATCAAGTAGTTAACATCTTCCATTAGTTGGGGGTTTTAGTTTTGTAGAAGAGCTCAAAGATATTATTATGTGTATCCCTTGAGGCAGAACCTGGACTCTGCCCCAAGGCTGCACTATTATTTTTTGACTGCTCCTCCCTTGTCTCTGCATCACTTCCTTTCCCTGATCAACAACCGTTTGAACCTGCCCTTTGGAACTTAGGTTTCAGCCTCCATGACCTTCCCTATTTCCTACAAACAAGAAACAGGGGACACAGAAAGGCTCTGTGTCCAGGAGCCCCACAAGGTCCTGCTTGGTTTCAAGAGGGAACCAGGAAAAAGGCAATATTGCTGCTAACAAAGCCTTAAGGAAAGGTGTTCCTTCACAGATAGGTTTGGATGAGGACACTAATTTTTATGAGGAAGTTACATCAGGCCATCAATAAACTCTATTAAGAGTCTTCCATTCAAAGTTGCTCTTTCCTTTATTCTTTAATGGAGTTTATATCAATTATCTCTTCCTTGAGAATGTGAAAAGAGGTTTCTGGTAAAACTTTCTTTTGAGACTGATGGGGGGTTCAGGGCAAGCTGCTCCAAGATGTGCCACTCTGGCATGTGGATTATTTAGAGCTGAAAAGAAGCAGGACCCAAAAGACTCAGGAAGAACCTTTGAACTTCACGCTTACTGCCTAAAAAATTTAAGACAGAAAGCTTGTTCCAGAAAGGAGTTATCACCATAGATAACTATAGTAAAGTATTGAATTAAGTGTGGTAAACAGGAAGGAACCTAGCAAGGCCCATTTGATGAAAGTCCTTTCTGTCCTGTTGTCTCTAGGTGGCCCAGCAAACATTTGTTTACCAAAAATTAGTTATTTTCATCTTCCTGTGAATTACTTTCCTTTCCTTTGAAGTCCCAGACCCCTACCTTCTTCTTCTTAGTCCAGAACAATATATATACCTCATCTTGCCTTATTGTCTTTGAGATTCTTCATGCTTATGTAGATTCCCCATATGTGCAAAATAAATTTGTTTTTCTCTTGTTAATCATTGCTTTATGTCATTTTAATTGCTAGCCAAAAGAGCTAAGAGGGAAAAGAGGGGGAAATTCCCCTCCCTACTAGATATTTTGTGATTTTTCTTTCCCCACAGTTCTTTTTTTTCTTTTCCTAGAAGGTTTTGTCCTTCTATTTGAACTAAACATAACTATTTCCCCAGAAAGGAGAACAGCTCACTGATGCTTTCAAATTTATCATCATAGAATTATACATACATAATTTAAAAATCTTCTCTGTTTTTGCTTGTATAGGTCCTTTGACAGTTAATCATTAATTTGGAAAATCATTTCAGATGGATCCCCCTGGGCTGTGTTTTCACTCTGAAGGTTTTGTTGAGATTTTTCCATTAATTTCTAATTACAACATTAGAATTAAATTTTTTTTATGAACTTTCTTGTGCTATATATGGCAGTTATAATTTTGACACCCTTATTATCTCACTTGGATTTCTGTGTCTGGGTGCAGTGTGGGCACATATCTTTTCTTCATTCAGAGTTCTAAATTTGCCCTTAGCAGTGAGCTGTCTCCATTTTATGACATGCTGATCTATGAGCTACGTCTCTCCTTTGTCTGTTGTAATAAACAAACCTGAGATGACGAGGAGTATTTCTCTAGTGAATCAGTAGTCTGCTTAACATTCTACAGTTTCTAGAATGACAGTATAAGAGACTCATAAATACTCTGGTTGTCTTGCCTCATCCCTGAGTTTCAGGAAATCATACTTAACTTTCATATCTTTACTTTGGAATGAAAACTTGGAGGTCTTCTGAGGAGCCTGAAAACAGTTTCATTGAAAGATGGGGGGATTCTTTGTATTAGCCAGTTATGGAAGTGAAGCATGTCTGGTTGTTTTCTACTCTTTTGGCTTTCTTTATATTGACCATTATTGGATATGAGATTTAATTCCCTCTGTCTCTCCACTGCATACGGTAAATGATTAGGAATCAGTGATTTCCATGAATTGTTGAAAATGAGAGGACAAACATAACATCTGGAAGTGAGAACATTTTGTTTAACGTTTGATTTGCCATAAGCTGCCTGTTTTCCCTTATTATCTAAGGCATGGATCCACCAAGCAGCTCATCTGTCTTTTTGCAGGGCAGAAATAGAGACGTAGATGTAGAGAACAAACGTATGGACACCAAGGGGGTTGGTGATGTGATGAATTGGGAGATTGGCATTGACATATATACACTAATATGTATAAAATGGATAACTAATAAGAACATACTGTATAAAAAAATAAAGTAAAATTCAAAAAAAATTTTTTTCTTAAATTATGTTGTTATTTTAAAAAATGTCGAGAGAGGGGAAATAGACTCACATGAGCATGTGAATTGGTGTAACTTTTTGAAGGGAGATTCGGCAGTATGTAACATAGTATAAAAAGCACATACTTTTTTAACAGTGGTATTAATGTCATCAATGTTAGAAATTCCTATAGAGTCATGCCAGTGCACAGAGATTTTTATAAATGCATATTTATTTCAATATGGTTTTAGTAACAAAATAAAACCAAAAATCTCTCTCCCTAAAATCTGGAAAAAAAATATAATGACCAAGAATCAGTGAAAGTGATTATGGGATATCATGTGATATAATACTATGAACCTGTTTAAAAGGTTTTTATTTTCACATATGTATAACAATAGTTTACAAACAGCAATACCAAAGTAGCTAGATTCTGTATTTTGAAATTACTAAAAATCAGTTTGTCAGAAACATAAGCCAATTAAAATGTAAGAACAGTTTGATGACTTAACTTTGGGTGAATATATCACAAAATTATGGGTGATCTCAAGGTGAGGATCTAAGAAATCATCTAATATAGTGGATAGGAGCATGACTTAGGCATTGCAGACAGGGTTGATCTTTAGCTATGACCTTTGATTACTATGTGATTTAGGATTGTTACTTAAATTCTCTGAGCCCCACTTTTCTAACCTATAAATTGGATCTAATAAGAATGGTTCATGGGCATTGAGTATTTATTATGTGCTTGGATACTTTTTCTGATTTAAACCCCACACCACTATGCCCATAAGGAAAGTAATATTATTTCTTTCTTACAGATGAAGAAACCAAGGCACAGACAAATTAAGTAACTTGTTCAAATGATATAGTTAAGCAAGGGTTAGCCTTGACATTCCTACCCTGGCAGACTGACTCTGCATCCTAACTATTAAACCAACACTCCATACTGCTCCCTGTACATATTAATAGCTTGTTTTGCTAGAAAAATGAATAGTATATGTGACTGTCATAGCAGAATGCCTGACATATGGTAAGGTCTCATTAAATGTAGTTATTATTTTCTTATCCTGGGGATTATCATGCTGTATTCTGAGGGAGCCAGAGATCAGAGAACTGAACAGCCAAACCTTTGTTTAATATATTGGACTTGGCCTCAGATTCAATTAAATGTATGGTTGCAAAAATAAAATTGTACAAAACAAGGATTTACATGTTAAAACTGAAAAAAAAAATGACACCCAGGCAGGCAAGTTTTCTCCCCATAATCAACCAGCTAGTTAAAGGCAGAAATTTTCCTTCCTTAATTCCTGCCTTCCCTCCTTCCCTCCTTTCTTCATTCCTTCTTTCTCTTTCTCTCTCCCTCCCTCCCTCCTTCCTTCCCTGTTTTCCTTCCTCCTTATCTTTTCCCCTCCCTTCTGTCTTCCTTTGTTTCTTTCAGCATGTAGGAGTGTTGGGATGGTATATATCTGCAACACGGATATATACTACCTTTAACATTAAAATTTAAACACCTAAGTTTATAAACTCTTATTGAAGCTGCTGCAGGTTTGGTGAACCAATAAAAATAGCAACATGAACTGGCGCTTGGTCATAGATAGCTGGAGGTGGGGATCTGAGGGTGGAAAAAGTCACTATATGGCTGCCAACTAGATATACACCTACAATAAAGATGGGTTCCAAATAAATGAAGATGGAATCCTGGTACTCAGGAGTGGAAGACAGAACAAATCCCTAATTGGAAATGCACAATTTAGAGACTCTTATATATTGATGATAAACTTAGAGTTGATGGTAACATGTGAGATGGCAGTGTGCCATGGCTATCATACCTCACATCTGAGGGAGGTTAGCAGAGCTATCTGCACCAATTTAAGGATGGAAGGTCTTAACTACTGGGGAAGTAGTTTGATAACAGTCCTATACTAACATAAGCTATTATGTAAAAAGCAACTCTGAGAACCCATGCTAGTTCTTAAACTTTGCCCAATAGCAGAGATGAATGATTTCCTGGAATGCTTCAAAAATATTTTAAGAATTCTCCAGCATGAGGGAGAGTGGCAATCCCAGAACTTGGGGTGGGCAGTGAAGTAAATGTCCTACAGTCAGTGTCGGACAGGAGGAATCAGACTTTTTTCTTGATTCTTATGAACCAGATGGGTGATTGGGCATGAAGTTCATGTGATGGTGTAATAAACCTAAATGATGCTTTCATTTCAGCTGTGGTCTTATGAATCTTCAAAACCTTGATATATTATTGCTTTGCCTGCAATTTTCCCCAGGTGAATATTGGAATAGGATCATTTGATTTTTCTTTTTTCTTTTTTGTAACGTTAATACTACCTATCCTTAGATATATATATTTTGTGCAACATTGTTAACTTTTATTATTTTTTTATTTTAATGTTTTTTGAATTTTATTTTATTTATTTTTTTATACAGCAGGTTCTTATTAGTCAGCAATTTTATACACATCAGTGTATAAATGTCAATCCCAATCGCCCAATTCATCACACCACAATCCCACCCCCCTATGGATTCCCCCCACCTTGGTGTCCATATGTTTGTTCTCTACATCTGTGTCTCAACTTCTGCCCTGCAAACCGGTTCATCTGTACCATTTTTCTAGGTTCCACATACACGCGTTAATATATGATATCTGTTTTTCTCGTTCTGACTTACTTCACTCTGTATGACAGTCTCTAGATCCATCCACGTCTCAACAAATGACCCAATTTCATTCCTTTTTATGTCTGAGTAATATTTCATTGTATAGATGTACCACATCTTCTTTATCCATTCGTCTGTCGATGGGCATTTAGGTTGCTTCCATGACATGGCTATTGTATATAGTGCTGCAATGAACATTGGGGTGCATGTGTATTATGGAATTATGGTTTTTCTTGGGTATATGCCCAGTAGTGGGTTGGTGGATCATATGGTAATTCTACTTTTAATTTTTTAAGGAACCTCCATATTGTTCTCCATAGTGGCTGTATCAATTTACATTCCCACCAAGAGTGCAAGAGGGTTCCCTTTTCTCCACACCCTCTCCAGCATTTGTTATTTGTAGATTTTCTGATGATGCCCATTCTAACTGGTGTGAGGGGATACCTCATTGTAGTTTTGATTTGCATTTCTCTAAAAATTAGTGATGTTGAGCAGCTTTTCATGTGCCTCTTGGCCATCTGTATGTCCTCTTTGGAGAAATATCTATTTAGATCTTCTGCCCATTTTTGGACTGGGTTGTTTGTTTTTTAAATATTGAGCTACATGAGCTGTTTGTATATTTTGGAGATTAATACTTTGTCTGTGGAGTCATCTGCAAATATATACTCCCATTCTGAGGGTTGTCTTTTCATCTTCTTTATGATTTCCTTTGCTGTGCAAAAGCTTTAAGTTTCATTAGGTCCCATTTGTTTATTTTTGTTTCTATTTCCATTACTCTAGGAGGTGGATCAAAAAAGATCTTGCTGTGATTTATGTCAAAGAATGTTCTTCCTATGTTTTCCTCTAAGAGTTTTATAGTGTCTGGTCTTACATTTAGGTCTCTAATCCACTTTGAGTTTATTTTTGTATATGGTGTCAGGGAGTGTTCTAATATCATTCTTTTATGTGGAGGTGTCAAGTTTTCCCAGCACCACTTATTGAAGAGACTGCCTTTTCTCCATTGTATATCCTTGCCTCCTTTGTCATAGATTAGTTGACCATAGGTGCGTGGGTGTACTTCTGGGCTTTCTATCTTGTTCCATTGATCTATGTTTCTGTTTTTGTGCCAGTACCATATTGTGTTGATTACTGTAGCTTTGTAGTATAGTCTGAAGTCAGGGAGTCTGATTCCTCCAGCTCTGCTTTTTTTCCCTCAAGGGTGCTTTGGCTATTTGGGGTCTTTTGTGTCTCCATACACATTTTAAGATTTTTTGTTCTAGTTCCGTAAAAAATGCCATTGGTAATTTGATAGGGATTGCAGTGAATCTGTAGATTGCTTTGGGTAGTATCGTCTGTTTCACAATATTGTTTCTTCCAATCCAAGAACATGGTATATCTCTTCATCTGTTGGTACCATCTTTAATTTCTTTCATCAGTGTCTTATAGTTTTCTGCATACAGGTCCTTTGTCTCCCTAGGTAGGTTTATTCCTAGGTATTTTATTCTTTTTGTTGCAATGGTAAATGGGAGTGTTTTCTTAATTTCTCTTTCAGATTTTTCATCATTAGTTTATAGGAATGCAAGATATTTCTGTTCATTAATTTTGTGTCCTGCAACTTTACCTAATTCATTGATTAGCTATAGTAGTTTTCTGGTGGCATCTTTAGGATTCTCTATGTATAGTATCATGTCATTTGCAAACAGTGAGAGTTTTACTTCTTCTTTTCCAACTTGTATTCCTTTTATTTATTTTTCTTCTCTGATTGCCATGGCTGGAACTTCCAAAACTATGTTGAATAATAGTGGTGAGAGTAGACATCCTTGTCTTGTTCCTGATCTTAGAGGAAATGCTTTCAGTTTTTCACCACTGAGAATGATGTTTGCTGTGGGTTTGTCGTATATAGCCTTTATTATGTTGAGGTAGGTTACCTCTCTGCCCACTTTCTGGAGAGTTTTTATCATAAACCGGTGTTGAATTTGTCAAAAGCTTTTTCTGCATCTACTGAGATGATCATATGGTTTTTATTCTTCAATTTGTTTATATGGTTGATTATTCTGCATATTTTGAAGAATCCTTGCAACCCTGGAATAAATCCCACTTGATCATGGTGTATGATCCTTTTAATTTGTTGTTGGATTGTGTTTGCTAGTATTTTGTTGAGGATTTTTGCATCTATATTCATCAGTGGTATTGGTCTGGAATTTTCTTTTTTTGTAATATCTTTTTCTGGTTTTGGTATCAGGGTGAGGGTGGCCTCATAGAATGAGTTTGGGAGTGTTCCTTCCTCTGCAATTTTTTGGAAGAGTTTGAGAAGGATGGGTGCTAGCTCTTCTCTAAATGTTTGATAGAATTCCCCTGTGAAGCCATCTGGTCCTGGACTTCTGTTTGTTGGAAGATTTTTAATCACAGTTTCAATTTCATTACTTGTGATTTGTCTGTTCATATTTTCTATTTCTTCCTGGTTCAGTCTTGGAAGGTTATACCTTTCTAAAAATTTGTCCGTTTCTTCCAGGTTGTCCATTTTATTGGCATAGAGTTGCTTGTAGTAGTCTTTTATGATGCTTTTTATTTCTGTGGCATGTGTTGTAACTTCTTTTTCATTTCTAATTTTATTGATTTGAGTCCTCTCCCTCTTTTTCTTGATGAGTCTGGCTAATGGTTTATCAATTTTTTTTTTATCTTCTCAAAGAACCAGCTTTTAGTATTTTGACCTTTGCTATTGTTTTCTTTGTTCCTATTTCATTTATTTCTGCTGTGACTTTTACGATTTCTTTCCTTCTACTAACTTTGGGTTTTATTTGTTCTTCTTTCTCTAGTTCCTTTAGGTATAACGTTACATCGTTTATTTGAGATGTTTCTTGTTTCTTGAGGTAGGCTTGCAAAACTATAAAATCCCTCTTAGAACTGCTTTTGCTGCTTCCCATAGGTTTTGGATCGTCGTGTTTTCATTGTCATTTGTCTCTAGGTATTTTTTGATTTCCTCTTTGATTTCTTCAGTGATCTCTTGGTTATTTAGTAGTGTGTTGTTTAGCCTTCATGTTTTTGTGTAATTCATTTCTAATCTCATAGCGTTGTGGTCAGAAAAGATGCCTGATATGATTTCAATTTTCTTAAATTTACTGTGGCTTGTTTTGTGACCTAAGGTGTGATCTATCCTGGAGAATGTTCCATGCACACTTGAGAAGAAAGTGTAATCTGTTGTTTTTGGATGGAATGTCCTATAAATATCAATTAAATCTCTCTGGTCTATTGTGTCATTTAAAGCCTCTGTTTCCTTATTTATTTTCATTTTGGATGATCTGTCCATTAGTGTACATGAGGTGTTAAAGTCCCCCACTATTATTGTGTTACTGTTGATTTCCTCTTTTATAGCTATTAGCAGTTGCCTTATGTATTGTGGTGCTTGTATGTTGGGTGCATATATGTTTATAATTGTTATATCTTCTTCTTGGATTGATCCCTTGATCAATATGTAGTGTCCTTTCTTGTCTCTTATAACATTCTTTAATTTAAAGTCTATTTTATCTGATATGAGTGTTGCTACTCCAGCTTTCTTTTGATTTCCATTTGTATGGAATATCTTTTTCCGTCCCCTCACTTTCAGTCTGTATGTGTCCCTAGGTCTGAAGTGGGTCTCTTGTAGGCAGCATATGTATGGGTCTTGTTTTTGTATCCATTCAGCGAACCTGTGTCTTTTGGTTGCAGCATTTAATCCATTCATGTTTAAGGTAATTATCGATACGTGTGTTCCTATGACCATATTCTTAATTGTTTTGGGTTTGTTTTTGTAGGTCCTTTTCCTCTCTTTTGTTTCCCACTTAGAGAAGTTCCTTTAGCATTTGTTGTAGAGCTGGTTTGGTAATGCTGAATTCTCTTATCTTTTGCTTGTCTGTAAAGCTTTTGATTTCTCCATCAAATCTGAATGAGATCCTTGCTGGGTAGAATAATCTTGTTTGTAGGTTCTTCCCTTTCATCACTTTAAATATATTGTACCACTAACTTCTGGCTTGTAGAGTTTCTGCTGAGGAATCAGCTGTTATCCTTATGGGAGTTCCCTTCTGTGTTATTTGTCGTTTTTCCCTTGCCGCTTTCAATAATTTTTCTTTGTCCTTAATTTTTGCCCATTTGATTACTATGTGTTTCAGTGTGTTTCTTCTTGGGTTTTTCCTGTATGGGACTTGCTGCGCTTCCTGGACTGGGTGGCTATTTCCTTTCCCATAATAGAGAAGTTTTCGACTATAATCTCTTCAAATATTTTCTCTGGTCCTTTCTCTCTCTCTTCTCTTTCTGGGACCCCTATAATGCAAATGTGTTTAATGTTTTCCCAGAGGTCTCTTAGGCTGTCTTCATTTTTTTTCATTCTTTTTTCTTTTTTCTGTTCCACAGCAGTGAATTCCACCATTCTGTCTTCCAGGTCACTTATCCGTTCTTCTGCCTCAGTTATTCTGCTATTGATTCCTTCTAGTGTAGTTTCATTTCGGTTATTGTATTGTTTATTTCTGTTTGTTTGTCCTTTAATTCTTCTATGTCTTTGTTAAACATTTCTTGCATCTTCTCGATCTTTACCTCCATTCTTTTTCCGAGGTCCTGGATCATCTTCACTATCATTATTCTGAATTCTTTTTCTGGAATGTTGCCTATCTCCAGTTCATTCAGTTGTTTTTCTGGGGTTTTATCTTGTTCCTTCATCTGGTCATAGCTCTCTCCCTTTTCACCTTGCCTATATTTCTGTGGATGTGGTTTTTGTTTCATAGGCTACAGGATTGTAGTTGTTCTTGCTTCTGCTGTCTGCCCTGTGGTGGAAGAGGCTCTCCAGTAGGCTTGTGCAAGTTTCCTGATGGGAGGGACTGGTGGTGTGTAGAGCTGACTGTTGCTCTGGTGGGCAGAGCTCAGTAAAACTTTAATCCACTTGACTGCTGATGGGTGGGGCTGGGTTCCCCGTCTGTTGGTTGTTTGGCTTGAGGCAACCCAACACTGGAGCCTACCTGGGCTCTTTGGTGGGTCTAATGGCAGACTTTAGGAGGTTTTAAGCCAAAGAGTACTTCCCAGAACTTCTGCTGCCAGTGTCCTTGTTCCCATGGTGAGGCACAGCCACCCCCAACCTCTGCAGGAGACCCTCCAACCCTAGCAGGTAGGTCTGGTTCAGTCTCCTCTGCAGTCACTTCTCCTTCCCCGGGTCTTGATGTGCACACTACTTTGTGTGTGCCCTCCAAGAGTGAAGTCTCTGTTTACCCCAGTCTTGCTGCAGTCCTCCAGTCAAATCCCGCTAGCCTTCAAAGTCTGATTCTCTAGGAATTCCTCCTCCTGTTGCTGGACCCCCAGGTTGGGAAGCCTGACGTGGTGCTCAGAACCTTCACTCCAGTGGGTGGACTTCTGTGGTATAAGTGTTCTCCAGTCTGTGAGTCACCCACCCATCAGTTATGGGATTTGATTTTACTGTGATTGCGCCTCTCCTACCATCTCATTGTGGCTTCTCCTTTGTCTTTGGGGTATCTCTTTTGGTGAGTTCCAGTGTCTTCCTGTCGATGATTGTCCAGCAGCTAGTTGTGAGGCTGTGTTCTTTATCCCCTTTGCTGTGACTGGCTAACTTTTAAATTATATCTTTTCTCTGCATCTTTGTCAGATACATTTTGAGTCTTTAAGGTATATTTTGGTTGACATTAAATCATTGTGAAAAGCATTACCAAACTGCCAACCCAATTGTTAATAAAAAAACCCCAGCAAAAAACAGAAAACAAAAAAACCCAAGGCAGTAACAATTCAGTTTGTTTACTAGAAAAAGTTTAAAAATACCTAATTTTTAATTGAATATTTTAATACAATGTAGAACACTAATTAGCTTAGTCTGTGGGCTGTTACTCAGGTAGTGAAAGTAAACCTTTCCAAACACCAGGATAGAATAAAATGTTGCATATTTGCATTAGAATTCATTTTATTACAAATTGAATTTCTGTGCAACTTTTCTTTTAATTCAAAAATGCATAATAATTTGCCCAGCTGATGATGTAAAGGCTTGCCACACTTATTTTTCTTATGTGAATCCATTTTTCTTATGTGAATTTCTGTGCAACTTTTCTTTTAATCAAAAATGCATAATAATTTGCCCAGCTGATGATGTAAAGGCTTGCCACACTTATTTTTCTTATGTGAATTCATTTTTGAGTTGTGTAAAAATACAAAAAAGCTTATAATATATTTTTCAGCTTTTTAAAAGTGAAATAACACAAAAATAGTTTTCTAAATGTTACAAGATTCAATCCCTTCTAACTGCAAGTGAGTTATCAAAATTTTACAGTTTCCTCTTTTGTTGATGAGGATTTCTAATGAAGAGTGTGACAAAGTCTCCTTTACCCAGGTAGGACTGAATACTATTTCTAAATAAAACATCTGCCCTCTAGTGCCTAATGGTCCAAAGGTCTAAAGGTGTCATTTTAACTGATGAAAATTATAAAAGAATTAAAGCTAAAAGTATGCAAATGAAGCAGGATGGCTTTTGTTAAAAATAAAACTAATATATTAAACAATTAACAAATGTGAATAGAATCCTCTCCCAAATTAAATGTTTACCTAAATTTTAGTATCAACCATGTTGACATCATGAAGAACTGTCAAGAGGGCTGACATTCTTAGAAGACATAACTTCACCTGTAACCTTTAAAGAAAGCTGCTTTGTGAAAGCCCTAAAGGCAGAATGGTCAGACTGGCATTTGTATAGTGTGGTGAGAGATGTTAAAATAGCAACACACAGAACCCTTTCAAGCAATTTTTATGTCACCGACAGTGAGACTTTTGGAAAGAAATCTATAAGTAGTGATTTGTCACCACTTACGTAAAGTGGAATAATTTTAGACAGTTTTTTTTTTTCCAGATCAGAAAGTGCTATACCTAAAGTGAATAATAAATCAAATTTGAAACTTTTTGTCTTGATATATACATCTCTGAGGATACTATTTTTAAAGCTAACATTTATTTCTTCATTCTCCATAAAACTAAAGTCCAATTTTATAACTTTGCAAATTTTTTCAATCACTTTCCTTGGTGTAACAATTACAAGTGCAACGTATTTATAATAAAACTGTCAACCATGGTTCAATTCAAAATGACTTCATGGGGAAGTCAGACTTCTGAAGGGGTAAAATTCTGGTACTTTTCTTTGAGAAGCAGTGAAGGTACACTCTCAGGACACTTAAGAATCAAATAGCAATTTCCCCCAATTCAGGGAAGTTTGGAATCCAACTTTTTATAATTATAAAACAAAATTTGAGGGTACTTCTAAACTGTTGTCTCCACCTTTTAGAGCGAATGTTAGTGTGCAACTTCTTTTCATCAGTAGTTGTCTATCCAGAAAAAAGATTGTTATTGCATGTTGGAGAAAGCAATATTTAACCCTAAATCAGCTGTGTTTTTTAATCATCAGTGGGCCTTTTGAGATCATTGTGACTCTTATTGTTATTTTTGTGTGTGTGTTTGTGAAATATAAAAATGAGGTTATCTATCTCCCCACCATCCAAAATAAAATATCTCTGGAAGATCTATAAGTCCTCTATTCCTTTTTTTTCTTTTTTTTTTTTTGAAGTAGAAAAGAATAGCTTTATCACTTTGCCAGGGAAAGGGAGAGACACCGGGCTTCTGTCTCGAAAAATTATATGTTCCAACCCCAGAGAATTTGATGAGGGGTTTTATAATAATATATAAGTCCTCTATTCTTTATACACTTAATAATTCTGAATATTCACGGTAATTATTTACTGAGACTCTCCTCTCAAGTTTATACATCAGAGATTTAACCTTGTTGGGGACCAGGGCAGGCCAACCCAAAGTACTTCTCAGTGGCATATTGATTATTTTGAATTAAAATTACTTAAGAAACAGTTGGTGCAAGAGGAACACTTTCGATCCTCCTCTCTGTTTCCCTGAAAGCAGGAAATAAATCCCTTATATGAAAAGTGCCCTCCTTGCACATGGTAGAAGGATGCCCTTATGGCCAGAGAGTGGGAATTCGGGCTGAGAAGTCCGTATAAACAAACCTTGTTACTTCTTTAATTTACTACCCAAAGCCCAAACTCTGTTTAGATTCCTCACTAATTTTTAATTAATTTCACCTAAAGCCTAAGGTTTTTTTGTTGTGTCAGTTGCTCATAAATTTATTGTTTCTTTGTCTAAAAAGTATAAAAGCTGCCTGCTCTGGCCACATCTTATATTCTGTTTCTATGAGATCTTTGTGTGTATGAATTAAAATTTGTTTATCTCCTGTTAATCTGTCTTGTGTCAGTTTTATTATTACTCCAGCCAAAAGAACTCAAGATGGTAGAGGGAAATTTCTCCTGCCCTGACAACCTCATTGCCCAAGTTTTCAATTTTGTTTACAGGATTCAGGATTTCAATTATTCTTAATTAAGTGTTTGATGATACATAGTGTTCCTACCATTTAATACTTTCATCCCAACAATAGTTTATAATGTAGTTTGAGGCGATATTGTCGCTGAGGTTTTGGTTTTCTCACAGTCAGCATTTTATGAGAGGAAAGAAGTCTGAAATTACTGATGATCTTTTTCTACTTAAGCCAACAAAATATTTTACTTGAATACCCATAAGTTTCAAAAATTATGAAGAATTTTGGATACTGTAATTTAAGAATACATTTATGGCTAGGGTTGAAACCATAGTTTACTTAATATACATGGGTAAAGGTTTACTGTTTGAATGCTGTCTCTTAAAACAAGCTAATATTTGTAATTTTCACATTCATGTCCTCTCCTAATTATATTTTAATTCCTAGAGGGTAGAGATCTTATTTTGTGCATGTTTCAATACCTCTTAAAACAGGGATTTTTAATGTAGTAAGCATTCAATTGCCAAAGTGAATCTCCACTTCTCTAGTGATTCTGAAGGCTTACTAAATCATGATATGGGTATTTAGGTAGGGTATTTGGAATTGCAGAGTTTACATGTCAGGATATTATGAGTTTAATTGTAATGACGTCATGCCTTCTAAAGCAGCCAGATGGTGGTAACCCTGTGTAGAGATTTCCCTAGGTGAACAATGTGTCCATCGAGTATAAATGTAATTACTGATCCTTCTTTGCTTCTTTGATCAGTCTAAACCTCTGAGTTGTCTGTAATTTATTATGAAGATATATTATCCAGGAAGTTTTCCAGATTCGTCCTGAAAGAATTGAACTTCCCAATATGTGATTCTGTGGGTTATCTTCTTGTGTTGGAAATTAGCAGTATATTAATACTAAAAAATAGGATGAAATTTCTTTTATATTGAAATCCTTTAGGAATCATATTGTAATTTCTTTTAAGTGAAAAGTATGAAAAATGTTGTTTTTTCTATTTCTGTCTACTGTTTCAATAAAGTAAGTTTATTTACTGCTGTTAAGTCTTTAATTTTGATAGAGGATTCTGTTTACTAATGGCAACATAATGTCTTGAAACATATATTAAATTGACTTACATATTTCCACAAGTGGCTTGTTCAATATCAAAATTAAATCATTACGTATTAGGAAATTCTTTATCCTCTCAGGTTGAAATAACGTAGGTTGTCATCTTATTCTTAGATAATGGTGACACAGATCTGATCCTTTTAGTTTTCTTGGCAGAAGAAAAAAATCTATTCTGGAATTTACACTTTAGTGAAGTTACTTTTCTGAGATATGATTGTATAACAAAGAACAGCCTTTACTTGAGATATGTTATCCCAGACCAGGGACTGAACCCGTGTCCCCTACATTGGCAGGCAGATTCTTAACCACTGCACCACCAGGGAAGTCCCTACCTGAGGTATTTTAGACAGTGCTTTTTTCCTACAATTAAGATACAGACATGTGTGCACACACACACTGCCTGAGAAAGTATGTGTTGATCCTGTGGCAAACTTCTAATTCACTAAGCTACTTGATTTGTGAAGTTCGTTTTGACCAACTTGTGTGAAAGAGAGAGTGATTTTTCATAACTGACTTTGAGACAGCTTATCAACTTTTTCTTTTTGGGCATGGAAATAAAATATAAAATTTAGTGAGAACCAACTGGCCTGATCTGCTTCAATGTTTCCTATTCTAGATACCAGTCTTTTGAACCTTAAACTTTTGATCTGACCATTATTTCTGATATATCTGGACATACTTCATGCATTTTTAGTTGCATTTCAATAATTCTAATTATTAAAAACAGTGCTGTTTTCCTCCAAAAGAAGGGGACTTAGCCAAAAGCAATTTGTTTGGTCAACACAATGATTTGTTAGAAAATAAATATTCCTAGGTCGAGGGTTTTTTCAGACTTAAAAAAACGTAATTCTTTTGTATTTCATATTCCTCTTTTAGTTATTTAATATTACCTTGTACTCTTTTTGATACTGAAATGTTGTGGTACTGAATATAAAATATAATACAAGTGGACTAATTGGAAAAATCTGTTACAAAACAGTAAATGCAAATATTTCATATTAAGAAAAATATCCTGGAGAATGTGATTTTCATATGTGAATGTGCATACATGTGTATGTGTATACAAGGTGGTAACAGAAATTGACTCTGGATAAGTTAGAGGAATTATGGGTATTAGTTATAGACTTGCTTATCTGTATTTCTTTGCACAGGGGCCATGCTAATCTTCTTTGTATCGTTCCAATTTTAGTATAGGTGCTGCCGAAGCAAGCACTGCTTATCTGTATTTCTTGATTTCTCTTGAAGGATCCTGTCTTGTTTTCATAAAGTGAACTCTGCTTCCATTTCTCATGTTTCAAGAGAAAGGTCTAGTTCTAGACTTTGTAAGATACCTAAAATGAGAGATGAAAGACAGAACTGGGCCTAAGAAGGAGACTGAGAATACCATAGGAAAAATGCCAGTGGGCAAGTTACACAGATGTGAGCACATGTACATATATGTCCGTGTACAAACACATACACACACAGACTTTTCTTTTCTCAGGTATTATTCTGATCACATATTAATAAAAAACAGTGCTTTGAGAAAAAGACTCAGCTAATGATACTCAAATGCTCTATAAATATTCACAGTGGTCTGCAAGCTGGATGCTAATCCATTCTGCCTAGCAGTTTATTCCCCCTGTGACTCCTTTTCAGTGCAAGGAAAAAGATACTTGACTGAACAGACAGGATCAGCATGATGCAGGTTCTGGCAAGAGATGCATAAAAGAATGTTGCTTTGAGAACAAAGTCATACCTCATTGCAATTTCAAAATATTTTTAAACATTCTGCAATTTTGGTCAGTGTGTGGTTTCATATTTGCAGTTATAAAACATTATATTTATGCATAAATTGTAGACTCAACACTTAGTGAGATTGTGTCTTGCATAAGACATCAACGACATTTTAGAAAGCTTTTGTGTGTGTATGGAACAGTCACATATAAGGGAGGGGTTCCTGAAGACCTAGCATAATTTAAAATTATCCTCATTCAAGAGAATTTCTTAGAAGAATAAATATAAACAGTGGATGCCTCCTTCAAATGCACAAATATTCACATTTCTAGCATATTTTAAAAATTGTTTTTCTTTTCTCAGAATTTTCTCTAAGATATTTACAGTGATCTCTTTAATATTAACATTATGCAGAATCACAGTGGTTCTGTCATAGTTTGTATCAGTCAGTCCATTTGGAAGACAGAATCCACAAAGTGATTTGAACAAGGAAAGTTATAATAAAGAATAATTAGCTATAAAGGGGATTATAGTTACTAGGAGTTGGCTAATAATAGCAAATTCTGAAGAATGTAGAATCTGTTGATACAAAGAAAACAACCCCTATCCCTAGGGATAAGATAAAGGACCCAAGGAAGAATTTCCTCTCCAAGCCTGAGATGCAGAACTTGAAAGAGATGGCACAGATGTAGCTTGCTGGATGGCAGATAAATCATTGTGTTGCTGCTCTGGTAGAATTTGCTAGAAATCTGCCCTTTAGAACTTGTCAGAAGTCTACCTCTGAGAGTGCTGGGGAAGGTGCTCACCATGATGTCCACGGTTACAAAACTGCCTGAGGCAGATGACTGGGGAAACTTCTGGCCTCTGGGTGCAGCTACTACCACACATATACATGACAGGAGCCAGGTGCTAGGGAAGCTTCTGTGCTGCCAGTGCAAGTATGTGCTACAGGAGAAGCTGCCTGTGTTGCAGGAGCCTGCCTAGGAGCACACCAGAACCCAGAAGGAAAGCCCTTTTCTCATGCAGTGTCCTTCCTGCACCCTCTTGACAAAGCTTAACATCATGCCAACTAGCAAAGGAAAAAATACTTAAAGGGTCCTTCTGGTTTTCATTGAGCAGGAAATGAAGGATGTATTTGAATCCAGCAGACAATAAGTTGATAACAGGCACAGCCTTTATCTCAATATTTTATTGCCTCAAAATTTTACTACCAAATTATTGATTTCGGGATTTTTTTTCCTCTGGCATTAAGCACCATTATGGCCACTTAATCATTTGCAAAATAAAGACTGTAAAAAGATTTTAAATCAGGCTGACGGTGAACATTAAAATGATGACATAATATGCACCCTGAATTATATGCAAAACATAAAAATGTGTTGCTCACATAATAGGAGTATTTACTGATTCAGATGAATTTAAAATTCAGCCAGCTCACCATTGTCTTAGAAATTAAGCAATTCTTGATGTGTTTAATTCTTTGATATTCATGTTATTTTCTATTTTGCATAAAATGAGATTTATAAATATATTTTTTATCACATTATTTCAAATTTCCTAAGTCAATTTCATATAAACTGTGATCACACTAAGTATATCCCCATTGCCCGGTTAAACCATTATTTTATTTTTTGCTATAGGGAGAACAGACAAGAGAGTGTAGGATGATCACCCTAAACCTGTTGCCACTGTAAGGGAAAAAATTTGTTCATTCTTCCCAGTGATGACTCAGTCATTTTCCAACATCCTAAAATTGTTCATTCAACCTGTGCTTGACTCATTCTCATTGCATAGTTAAAATTATATTTGGGGGGAATTTCCTCAGCTTCTTAAGCCATTTTACTTTTCAGAGTTTCACATTATTTTTAGAGAATAGTAGTTTGGAATTCTGGTCCTAGAGCCCAGCATCTATCTCCAAACCTCTAATTTGAATTAGTCACTCTATGAAATTATGCATTTCATTGAAGCCTTCTCTTTATCTTCTCAATCTCTGAATAAGAGCCACCATTTTCACTGATAATGCTGAAACCAATATCATTATTTTTTTTAAATGCCTTCACACCTAGAAAAAATAGGCTTAGGTTGTATTTTATAAGTATTTTTCTTCAAGTTGAGTTTTCCTTCTGTAAAACCAGTGCTAATACTACAAGGAGAAAAACATTTTCCAAGATGGGTACTCGGTTGACATTCCTGGCTTATGATAGACAATGATTTCATGTAAAAGACTGCCAGGTATGCCTTTGGGCTTTATATTAATTTGTGAAACATTCCTTTCATTATGTTTTCTGTTCAGGAATTATACACATTTGAATCAAAGCCCAATGACAGTGTCTAGTAACTGGAAAATATTTATTTCTCCTTGGAAGTCTTACCTGCTTAATTACCCAGTCTTTTGGGAACACAGCCAAAGCCTGGAGTGAGTCTTTTGTTGTAGCAAGAAAAGAGAAAAATAATTTGGTGCTGAGGGGAAACAACTCCCTTACAGTTCTCATGGGCCATCTTGTCATGTTTGGAGTTACCTTGCAAGGCTGCCGTTGTCATTTGGTTTTGTGTCATTAGAGTTCACATATCATGTGATAACCCCAAGGTAAAGAACTGTGTTCTTTAATACCCTTCTTTTTTCTTTTGCTCTCTCATATTCATGTCCAACTTGCTCTGGCTTGTTCATATTCTGAGGGTAATGGGGTGAAGTTAACATAAGACAGTTAACTCTCAATTACTCAGGGGCTAATTATCCAGTCTATTGATTGCACAGTCCAGCCCTTGCTTTTCCTGCCTTTTAAAGGGTGGCTGACTGCTCATTAGCACTTAAAACAGACAAGAGTAGGCGGTGGAGAGGTAAAGGGATAAAATTCAAATCTATTTATTTTGCAGCTTATTAGCACTGGTTAAGAGCTTAGGTGAATGGCAAAAATGTGGTTTGGAGACACCTGTATATTTAAGTTAGCCTTACTTTTCCTTGTCATCTGTTGCCATGGATAACTGAGTTGGCTCCATTACCTTATGTTCATACAGTTAATTCTCAGAAGTTGAGCTTTTACTGCTTTGGAGCAGTGGCTTAATTGGTACTTAAGGCATTTGAAGGAGGTAGGGTAAGTTATATAAATTTCGTTTTTTAAATAAGGAAACTAAGTATTCAAACTGAAGCAGGGCACTTGGTGGAATCATGGGCCAGAGTGATTTTTTACTCTTTGGTCTGAGTTCACAGATACACAGATATGGTAGAACCACCTAATGATAATTCTTCTTATCCATTGGTTCCCTACAGTGGTCTGTGAGTCTAGTATAATCCAGCCATGAGGAGTTATGGTTTCAGAGTTGGCTCGGGATATCTCTCAGTTGTGCTACTTATGGCTGATTGAGCTTGATATACATTTCACTGAGCTGAATGTATGGAATATAGTAAGTGCTCAATAAAGCCATTTTAACTCAAATTGTAGTAGTAGTTGTAGTGGTAGTAGTACTACTACTAATAAAGCCTCTGAGTTGTTTTTAATATTGTAAGGGAAATTACATTTGTAATTAAATATGTAAGGGAAAGCTTACGTTTACCATTGGCAGGACCATGAGGTTATTACTTAATGCAGCCTTAAGTAGTAATTTAATCTCAAATTATGGTTTATGAGGTAGTCCCTAGTACAGTTCCCTTATTTTGTAACTACAAAAATACAGGCTCAAAGAGCACAAATGTTTTTCCAAGTTTACCCAGCAAGTTAAGGGAAGAGATGCCAATGGGATAAAGATGTAGGACCAGTGGCTCCCAGCTCAGCCTTTTCCCTGCAATTGTACTGTTAGATCATCAATGACTTGATTCCTAGAATCAATAAGTGACTTCCACCTACCTTTTCCTCACTTTCCTGCTCAATCCTCAGTGCCTGTGTTCTTAATTTCCTAATGGGAAGTGGGACAAAAGAATAACTTTTATGAACTAGGAGACCTGGGAGAAAGAGTGATGGCAGCAAATCCTTAGGTGGTAGTAGTCAAGCAAAATGCAGTGGAAAAGTGGTGGAAATAATGTGTCACTTCTAAGGCAAACCTTTTAAAAAATAGATATGCCCTTTCCATATTCTTTCTTTTTCTACTGGCTGGGTGCAGAGGACCATGAAGCTCTGGGAGGTAGAAGACCTACAAAGTAGGCGGATCCTGGATCCCTGAATTACTACATGGAAGAAAGCAACTCTTTACACAGGAATATCAGCATTGAATTGCAAAGTGAATGAGAAATTTCCATCTTCATAAGCTAATGGCATTTGGGGGTATGCTAGTATGACTCCAAATGATATTTGCACTATTTTTCACAATAAATGTAATGAACTGTCAATCTCTGAACCATAATATATATGTGCATAGATATTATATTTTCTTATAAAAAAGAAAATTCATCTTGGCATAAATATTTATTTTGAAGAGGCTTCTTATAATTATATGACATTATTTGATAAAGCACTCATATTAATACTGTCAGTAATGCTGAAATATAAATTTGCATTCCTCCTAAATAATATTTTGTGATGGTGAACAAAACAAATTACATTTCAAGTCATTTGGACTAAAAACAGTAGTGAGCAGAGCATGCAGAAGAGCATATACCAAGTATGCAAGAACGCATGAAGTCAAAGCAGCAGTAATTTAGCATACTTTTAATAAGTATAATACCTTTTATTCTACACAGCAACGGCCATCAGTGCTATGAAATTTATGTGAATTTGTGTAACTAGCATTTCTTTTTCATTGTGAAATCAAATTTGTAGTTTGTCTTTTCTCTATCACGTCACCAGTGTCTTAAAACTATGTTAATGTTTACACTTCCTCCTATTACCACTCACTAATGATCATATATTAACACTCAGAGATGTGAACACATTTTAAAAGAAAAAATTCTACATTTGACCATCACTGTACTCCAGATCCGCATGCATTTGTCTTCAGTGCTTTAGCTAAAACCTAATGCCAGAGCTTTATGCCCCTCTCTTCCTGCCATTTCATTTATTCCCTGCCATGCTGCTTTTCACTTCAGAGGTTCTTTAAGATCATAACTAGGGACTCCTTTCCCAGAAGTTCCAGTCTTAAGGACTGAGATTTGGAACTGACTTAAAGAAGCAGTCTCTGAGTCAAGAACCAATGGGTGCTCCTGTTGGGGTAATAGTTAAATCATCATGCTAATTTGAGGTTGACAAACTAATTCTTAGCAGGGTAGCTTCCAGATACCTTGGCAATAAAAGTGAACACTTGTGCCAGTCACTCCACCCAGTAATGTTGCACACAGCATAATGAGACAGAATTCTACTTTCTCTCAGAATCAGTTGCTGCATACCTCACACAGTGGACAGTAACCTGCCTCCACAACTGGAGGGAACAAGAAAACCCTGAGTCAGTGTTGAACTTAGTGAAATGATATCACTGAGCAAAATTTTTGATGGTTGATTGTATGTGATTTTCACCATATAAACAGACTTCAGAACCTAAATTCTAAGTAAGATGTGGGAAATAGAGTCCAGTAGGATTAGAAGAAACAAATGATGTTTGTATGTTGCTTCCTTAGGTCCAAAGGCCCTTGTGGGGAATACTTTTTTTCTCCTTCCCTCCTTCCCTCTCTCTATTCCTTCCTTCCTTTTCTTTTCTTTTTTATTTTATTTATTTTTTTAAACATCTTTATTGGAGTATAATTGCTTTACAATAGTGTGTTAGTTTCTGCTTTATAACAAAGTGAATCAGCTATACATATACAGATATCCCCATATCTCCTCCTTCTTGCGTCTCCTTCCCACCCTCCTTATCAAACCCCTCTAGGTGGTCACAAAGCACCGAGCTGATCTCCCTGTCCTATGCGGTTGCTTCCCACTAGCTATCTGTTTTACATTTGGTAGTGTATATATGTCAGTGTTACTCTCTCACTTCGTCCCAGCTCACCCTTCCCCCTCCCTGTGTCCTCAGCTCCATTCTGTATGTGTGCGTCTTTATTCCTGTCCAGCACCTAGGTTCATCAGAACCATTTTTTTTTTTTTTGGATTCCATATATATGTGTTAGCATACAGTATTTGTTTTTCTCTTTGTGGCTTACTTCACTCTGTATGACAGACTCTAGGTCCATCCACCTCACTACAAATAACTAACTCAATTTCGTTTTTTTTTTATGGCTGAGTAATATTCCATTGTATATATATGCCACATCTTCTTTATCCATTCATCTGTCGATGGACACATAGGTTGCTTCCATGTCCGGGCTATTGTAAATAGAGCTGCAATGAACATTGTGATACATGACTGGTTTTGAGTTATGGTTTTTTCAGGGTATATGCCCAGGAGTGGGATTGCTGGGTTGTATGGTAGTTCTATTTTTACTTTTTTAAGGAACCTCTGTACTGTTCTCCATAGTCACTGTATCAACTTACATTCCAACCAACAGTGTAAGAAAGTTCCCTTTTCTCCACACTCTCTCCAGCATTTATTGTTTGCAGATTTTTTGATGATGGCCACTCTGACTGGTGTCAGGAGATACCTCACTGTAGTTTTGATTTGCATTTCTCTAATGATTAGTGATGCTGAGCATTCTTTCATGTGTTTGTTGGCTATCTGTGTATCGTCTTTGGAAAAATATCTGTTTATGTCTTTGCCCATTTTTGGATTTGTTGTTTGGTTTTCTGATATTGAGCTGCTTGTAAATTTTGGAGATTAATCCTTAGTCAGTTGCTTCATTTCCCAATATTTTCTCCGTTTCTGAGGGTTGTCTTTTTGTCCTGTCTATGGTTTCCTTTGCTGTGCAAAAGCTTTAAGTTTCATTAAGTCCCATTTGTTTATTTTTGCTTTTATTTCCATTTCTCTAGGAGGTGGTTCAAAAAGGATCCTGCTTTGATTTATGTCATAGAGTGTTCTGCCTATGTTTTCCTCTAAGAGTTTGATAGTGTCTGGCCTTACATTTAGGTCTTTAATGCATTTTGAGTTTATTTTTGTGTATGGAGTTAAGGAGTGTTCTAATTTCATTCTTTTACATGTAGCTGTCCAGTTTTCTCAGAACCATTTATTGAAGAGGCTGTCTTTTCACCACTGTATATTCATGCCTCCTGTATCAAAAATAAGGTGACCATGTGTGTGTGGGTTTATCTCTGGGCTTTCTATCCTGTTCCACTGAGCTGTATTTCTGTTTTTGTGCCAGTACCATACTGTCTTGGTTACTGTAGCTTTGTAGTATAGTCTGAAGTCTGGGAGCCTGACTCCTCCAGCTCTGTTTTTCTTTTTCAAGATTGCTTTGGCTATGCAGGGTCTTTTGTGTTTCCATACAAATTGTGACTTTTTTTGTTCTAGTTCTGTGAAAAATGCCAGTGGTAGTTTGATAGGGATTGCATTGAATCTGTAGATTGCTTTGGGTAGTATAGTTATTTTCACAGTATTGATTCTTCCAATCCAAGAACATGGTATATCTCTCGAACTGTTTGTATCATCTTTAATTTCTTTCATCAGTGTCTTATAGTTTTCTGCATACAGGTTTTTTTCTCCTTAGGTAGGTTTACTCTTAGGTATTTTACTCTTTTTGTTGCAGTGGTAAATGGGAGTGTTTCCTTAATTTCTCTTTCTGATTTTTCATCATTAGTGTATGGGAATGCAAGAGATTTCTGTGCATTAATTTTGTATCCTGCTACTTTACCAGGGGTTCATTGCTTAGCTCTAGTAGTTTTCTGGTAGCATCTTTAGAATTCTCTATGTACAGTATCATGTCATCTGCAAACAGTGACAGCTTCAATTCTTCTTTTCCAATTTGGTTTCCTTTTATTTCTTTTTCTTCTCTGATTGCTGTGGATAAAACTTCCAAAACTATGTTGAATAATAGTGGTGAGGGTGGATAACCTTGTGTTGTTCCTGATCTTAGTGGAAATGGTTTCAGTTTTTCACCATTGAGAATGATGTTGGCTGTGGGTTTATCATATATGGCTTTTATTATGTTGAGGTAAATTCCCTCTATGCCTACTTTCTGGATGGTTTTTATCATAAATAAGTGTTGAATTTTATCAAAAGTTTTTTCTGCATCTATTGAGATGATAATATGTTTTTTCTCCTTCAATTTGTTAATATAGTTTATCACGCTGATTGATTTGTGTATATTGAAGAATCCTTGCGTTCCTGGGATAAACCCCACTTGATCATGGTGTATGATCCTTTTAATGTGCTGTTGGATCCTGTTTGCCAGTATTTTGTTGAGGAGTTTGCATCTATGTTCATCAGTGATATTGGCCTGTAGTTTTCTTTCTTTGTGACATCTTTCTCTGGTTTTGGTATCAGGGTGATGGTGGCCTCGTAAAATGAGTTTGGGAGTGCTCCTCCCTCTTTTATATTTTGGAAGAGTTTGAGAAGGATAGGTGTTAGCTCTTCCTTAAATGTTCGATGGAATTTTCTTTTGAAGCCATTTGGTCCTGGGTTTTTGTTTATTGGAAGATTTTTAATCACAGTCTCAATTTCAGTGCTTGTGATTGGTCTGTTTATATTTTCTATTTCTTCCTAGTTCACTCTCAGAAGGTTGTGCTTTTCTAGGAATGTGTCCATTTCTTCCAGGTTGTCCATTTTATTTGCATTTAATTGCTTGTAGTAATCTCTCCTGATCTTTTGTATTTCTGCAGTGTCAGTTGTTACTTCTCCTTTTTCATTTCTAATTCTATTAATTTCCGTCTTCTGCCTTTTTTTCTTGATGAGTCTGGCTAATGGTTTATCAATTTTGTTTACTTTCTCAAGGAACCAGCTTTTAGTTTTATTGATCTTTGCTGTTGTTTCCTTCATTTCCATTTTTTTCCGGCCTGATCTTTATGATTTCTTTCCTTCTGCTAACTTTGGGTTTTTTTTGTTCTTCTTTCTCTAATTGCTTTAGGTGCAAGGTTAGGTTGTTTATTTGAGATGTTTCTTGTTTCTTGAGGTAGGATTTTATTGCTCTAAATTTCCCTCTTAGAAGTGCTTTTGCTGCATCCCATAGGTTTTGGGTTGTTGTGTTTTCATTGTCTTTTGTTTCTAGGTATTTTTGATTTACTCTTTGATTTCTTCAATGATCTCTTGGTTATTAAGTAGTCTATTGTTTAGCCTCCATGTGTTCGTATTTTTTACAGATTTTTTTCTGTAACTGATATATAGTCTCATAGCGTTGTGGTCAGAAATGATACTTGATACCATTTCAGTTTTCTTAAATTTACCAGGGCTTGATTTGTGACCCAAGATATGATCTATCCTGGAGAATGTTCCATGAGCACTTGAGAAGAAAGTGTATTCTCTTGTTTTTGGATGGAATGTCCTATGAATATCAATTAAGTCCGTCTGGTCTAATGTGTCATTTAAAGCTTGTGTTTCCTTATTTATCTTCATTTTGGATGTGCTGTCCACTGGTGAAAGTGGGGTGTTAAAGTCCCCTACTATGATTGTATTATTGTCCAGTTCCCCTTTTATGGCTGTTAGCATTTGCCTTATGTGTTGAGTTTGTCCTGTGTTGGGTGCATAAATATTTACAATTGATATATATCTTCTTGGATTGTTTCCTTGATCATTATGTAGTGTCCTTCTTTGTCTCTTGTAATAGCCTTTATTTTAAAGTCTATTTTGTCTGATATGAGAATTGCTACTCCAGCTTTCTTTTGATTTCCATTTGCATGGAATATCTTTTTCCATCCCCTCACTTACAGTCTGTATGTGTCCCTAGGTCTGAAGTGGGTCTCTTGTACACAGCATATATACAGACCATGTTTTTGTATCCATTCAGCCAGTCTATGTCTTTTGGTTGTTGCATTTAATCCATTTATATTTAAGGTAATTATTGATATGTATGTTACTATTACCATTTTCCTAATTGTTTTGGGTTTGTTATTGTAGATCTTTTCCTCCTCTTGTGTTTCCTGCCTAGAGAAGTTCCTTTAGCATTTGTTGTAAAGTTGGTTTGGTGGTGCTGATTTCTGTTAGCTTTTGCTTGTCTGTAAAGGTTTTCGTTTCTTTGTCAAATCTGAATGAGATCCTTGCAGCGTAGAGTAATCTTGGTTGTACGTTTTCCCCTTTCATCACTTTAAATATGTTCTGCCACTCCCTCCTGGCTTGCAGAATTTCTGTTGAAAGATCAGCTGTCGACCTTACAGGGATTCCCTTGTATGTTATTTGTTGTTTTTCCCTTGCTGCTTTTAATATTTTTTCTTTGTTTTTAATTTTTGATACTTTCTTTATTATTTGTCTTTGTGTGTTTCTCCTTGGATTTATCCTGTATCGGATTCTGTGCGCTTCCTGCACTTGATTTTCTATTTCCTTTCCCATATTAGGGAAGTTTTCAACTATAATCTCTCGAAATTTTTTCTCAGTCCCTTTCTTTTTCTCTTCTTCTTCTGGGACCGCGATCATTCAAATGTTGGTGTGTTTAATGTTGTCCCAGAGTTCTCTAAGACTGTCCTCAGTTCTTTTCATTCTTTTTTCTTTATTCTGTTCTGCAGTAGTTATTTCCACTATTTTATCTTCCAGGTCAGTTATCCATTCTTCTGCCTCAGTTATTCTGCTATTGATTTCTTCTAGAGAATTTTTAATTTCATTTATTGTGTTCATCAATGTTTGTTTGCTCTTTAGTTCTTCTAGGTCCTTGTTAAACATTTGTTGTATTTTTCTCCATTCTATTTCCAAGATTTT
The DNA here is from genome assembly GCF_949987515.2 of Delphinus delphis. Lineage (NCBI taxonomy): Eukaryota > Metazoa > Chordata > Mammalia > Artiodactyla > Delphinidae > Delphinus > Delphinus delphis. Next base: position 89,151,584 of record NC_082685.1, on the reverse strand, counting down.
GGATCATGTTTAGTATCATTACTGTGAATTATTTTCAGGTAGACTGCCTATTTCCTCTTCATTTGTTTGGTCTGGTAGGTTTTTTCCTTGCTCCTTCATCTGCTGTGTGTTTTTCTGTCTTCTCATTTTGCTTATCTTACTGTGTTTGGGGTCTCCTTTTTGCAGGCTGCAGGTTCGTAGTTCCCGCTGTTTTTGGTGGTTGTCCCCAGTGGCTAAGGTTGGTTCAGTGGGTTGTGTACGTTTCCTGGTGGAGGGGACTAGTGCCTGTGTTCTGGTGGATGAGGCTGGATCTTGTCTTTCTAGTGGGCAGGACCTTGTCCAGTGATGTGTTTTGGGGTGTCTGTGACCTTATTATGATTTCAGGCAGCCCCTCTGCTAATGGTTGGGGTCGTGTTCCTGTCTTGCTAGCTGTTTGGCATAGGGTGTCCAACACTGTAGCTTTCTGGTCGTTGAGTGGAGCTGGGTTTTACGTAGAGATGGATGTCTCTTGGAGAGCTTTCACTGTTTAATATTATGTGGAGCCTGGAGGTTTCTGGTGCACCGATGACCTGAACTCAGCTCTCGCACCTCATAGGCACAGGTGTGACACCGGGCTGGAGCACAAAGACCCTGTCAGCCACACGGCTCAGAAGAAAAGGGAGAAAAAAAGAAAGTAAATAAATAAATAAAATAAAATACAGTTATTAAAATAAAAAGTAATTATTTAAAATAAAAAAAATTAAAAGGTATTAAAAAAAGAAACAAAGAAGTGAACAACCCAACCAAAAAACAAATCCACCAATAATAACAAGTGCTAAAAACTATACAAAAAAAAAAAAGGACAGACAATACCATAGGACAAATGGTAAAAGCAAAGCTATACAGACAAAATCACACCAAGCAGCATACACATACACACTCACAAAAAGAGAAAAAGAAAAAATATATATATATATCATTGCTCCCAAAGTCCACTGCCTCAGTTTTGGGGTGATTCGTTGTCTATTCAGGTATTCCATTGATGCAGGGTACCTAAGTTGATTGTGGAGATTTATTCTGCTACTCCCAAGGCTGCTGGGAGAGATTTCCCTTTCTCTTCTTTGTTTGCACATCTCCTGGGGTTCAGCTTTGGATTTGGCCCCTCCTCTGCGTGTAGGTTGCCTGAGGGCATCTGTTCTTTGCTCAGACAGGACGCGGTTAAAGTAGCAGCTGATTAGGGGGCTCCAGCTCATTCAGGCCTGGGGGAGGGTGGGGTACGGAATGGGGGGCGAGCCCTCGGTTGCAGAGGCCGGTGTGATGTTGCAAAAGCTTGAGGCGCGCCATGTGTTCTCCTGGGGAAGTTGTCCCTGGATTATGGGACCCTGGCAGTGGTGGGCTGCACAGGCTCCCGGAAGGGGAGGTGTGGATAGTGACCTGTGCTTGCACACAGGCTTCTTGGTGGCTGCAGCAGCAGCCTTAGCGTCTCATGCCCGTCTCTGGGGTCCGCGCTGATAGCAGCAGCTCGTGCCCTTCTCTGGAGCTTGTTTAGATGGTGCTCTGAATCTCCTCTCCTCGTGCACCCCGAAACAATGGTCTCTTGCCTCTTAGGCAGGTCCAGACTTTTTCCCGGACTCCTTCCTGGCTAGCTGTGGCGCACTAGCCCCTTCAGGCTGTGTTCACACAGCCAACCCCAGTCTCTCCCTGCGATCCGACCTCCGAAGCTGGAGCCTCAGTTCCCAGCCCCCAACCACCCCGGTGCGTGAGCAGATAAGCCTCTCAGTCTGGTGAGTGCTGGTCGGCACCGATCCTCTGTGTGGGAATCTCTCCGCTTAGCCCTCTGCACCCCTGTTGCTGCACTCTCCTCCGTGGCTCCAAAGCTTCCCCCTGTCACCTCCCATTTCCACCAGTGAAGGGGCTTCCTAGTGTGTGGAAACTTTTCCTCCTTCACAGCTCCCTCCCAGAGGTGCAGGTCCTGTCCCTATTCTTTTGTCTCTGTTTTTTTTGTTTTTTCTTTTGCTCTACCTAGGTACTTGGGGAGTTTCTTGGTTTTTGGGAAGTCTGAGGTCTTCTGCCAGCATTCAGTAGGTGTTCTGTAGGAGTTGCTCCATACATAGATGTAGTTCTGATGTATTTGTGGGGAGGAAGGCAATCTCCATGTCTCACTACTGTGCCATCTCAAAGGTCTCCCCTCTTTTCTTTTTAAATGGAAGCAGTTGAATAAGCGTTGTAGAAATGTGAGAATAAGTGTGTGGACCTTCCTCATGTTGATTACTTCTATACACAGTTTCCTTTCATTTTTCTGATACAACTGAACACGCTTGCCTTCAAAACTGATTCTGAGAGGTGACTGGTACAATTTTTTGGCAAAACAAAAGAACCTGCTTGACCTTCTTCCAAAAATTTATCTTGTTCTCCGTCTCAGTTTTACCTTTTTTCCTTGAACAGTGTTTTTTACCTTTACCCCTCTCTAACTGGAGATGGTTTTTATATCTCACAAACAAGTTTAGATTAAAATGCAGATATCGCAGAGAAAGTCAGTTTTTTGGCTTAGAATCATTTATGCTGGGAATCAAAAATTGCTGTCAGCCTTTGACCTGAAACCAAGAGGAAAGAGAGTTTGAGGTGTGTGTATATGTGTGTGTGAACTTTGGGTGGGGTTTTGGAAGCTGGGGAGAATTCATAACTCAGGAGGATTAGAGACCATAGAAAGAAGCTCAGCTTAGATTTCCCACTTCATCTTTTTGCCCAGGGCCAGCTTTGTTCCTCTTCAACTATGTGGATGCAAATAAAAAAGAGAGGCATTGAACATATGCTATTGGCACAATCTGCTTTTCCATTTTCCTTTTTAATATGGTCCTCTGTCAAGTTACAGGTCTAATGAGAAATTGCCTCTGCAACTGTGGAATATGTACCAGCATTTTGGAATAATCTTGCTGAAAATGCAGGAAGAATACAAGCAATGGATAGAGTGTTGCAAGTCAACTCATCTGAGTTTTTTGTTGTGGGTTGGGGAGGCAATTGTGTTCCATTCCTGCTGACAGGACTCTGGCTCAGAAATAATTATTGACAACATCCCTTTTCTATATCAAATACAATGAATATTTTTTTTCCGTATAAATGCTATAATAAACTTGTTCTGTGAGGAAAGAACAAAGATGAATAAAGCTTGGCATTCCCTGGTTTATACTCAGAGCTATTCATTGTGTTTTCATCCTCTCGCTACAAAGTAAAATACATAAGTTTATCTTTTAAAATTACTCAAGAATTGACAATTAATTACAAAAGATAGCACAAGAACATGAAGGGGAGAAAATAGAGGATACACTATTTTCTATTAATTAATCGAAATGTCTTATTTCCACCATAGGGAACAAACTAAAATATATTAAATTTTTCTTTGACATACACCTTTATTAATGATCAATAATTCAGTGTCTTGTCTGTTCGTGTTTTTAATCCTCAGTGCAATTTCTGGTGGTTTTGGTATCCAGTCTGAGCCTGTTTTCATTGAGCTAAGATGGTGGTTTTGCTCTGCTCAGGGCTTTAACAAACCTCTCTCCCCTAGTTTTCCATTAAAGGACTAAAGAAAATCAGTGGCTGTTTTGTTGTTATTGAGAAGAATCTGTAATAGGAAAAATGACTATTCTCGAAGGAACAATTAATATATTCAATACTTTATTCAGTTAGACCTACTGTTTCCTGACGGCCACCCATGGTATGTAGTAACACTCTATAAAACTAACATCTAAGGCACAAAAGACGCCCAAGAAATAGTTTCCACAACAAAAACAAGAAAAAATTAGCAAAGAAGCAAAATATGAACTGAGGAAATCCCTAAATTTGAGACTAATATGTTAGGAGATGTTTCTAGTTTCAAATCATGCCAGGTAGGGAAAGTACAAAATTGTGCTGGTGGTACATCATCCAAACTGAACTTTAGCATCCTATTTATTTTTTTTTCTAAAATGCAGTACAAAATGGGCTCATTTTTGTTATAGTCTTTAAATAATTATTAGGCTTAATTGCCACAGTTCATAGAAATTTTAAAATTAGCAAGTGGTGCTTATCTCTGTGCTGTGCTCAGTGTTAATAAAACATGGCGCTCCATAAACACATTTCACATCATATTTGTGCATGATTATTTCATTGTTTTTCCAAGTACAGATGCCAAGAGACAAAGTGTTGCCGAATTCCTGTAATTACCAGCATTTCCCTCCATTTGGGGCCTTGAAGTATGTAGTCAATCTCTATTGTCTTGTGCCTTGGTTTTGAATCTGTCCCCAGTGCAGGAATGTCAAAAACACCATTTAGCTACACAGCCTGCTCAATTTAAAAAAAGGAAAATCACATTCAAGCTACTAATTAAGAAAAGAAGAGAAGTGAGTTGTGAATAAAAAGAACTGCCTTCTAAAAAGGCTTTAAAGGGAAACTTGCAACTATGCTGCATTCAGAAAAGGAATGATTCTTAGTTATCAAAGCTAAATTCTAATATAGCAGTTAGAGGCAAGATTTAACTCCTTAATATTTTAAAAGCAGCCAAGTGAATGAGAATTCAGGTAATGTCCATTTCTTTTCTACCTTTAAAGGGGAGCTTAATTAATTTTATTTTTCAGTTATCAGACACTGCTTTTTCTAGAAGCGTCTTCTATCCCTTTAAGATCATTTTGACAATTTAAAAAATTCCTTTAAAAAATATACTGTTGCCTTTTTATGCACAAATATTTGGCAGTATTGCTAATAGACTTGTCTCTGTGATATAATAATTCTTCCAAATGATTTATTTCAACTACTCTTTAGAACTATTTAGAATAAACTAAGGTTGAGCACCATAGACATAGGGTAAATGATTTAGACGGGTGGGTAAATAGCAAACAGGGAAAAATTCTCCTTCCATTTAATGTTACACTATCAAACTGTTCCTGTAAGAACGTGGTTAAAAATGCCAGGTGTAGATATAGAAATAGAATCTAAGTAAGCTCTATAACTTTGAGAGCAGAAAATGTGTCATATGTTACTCTCTTGAAATTAATTCTTCATTACTTTAAAACTCTATATATTGATTGATCAAGAATATGAAAAGATCAATATATTCAGCCATGCTTTACTGATTTTAATCTAACTGGGTAAACTGTGCAGGAAGAATACAGTTATAATAAACTCTTTGGACATCTTATGCTTCTTTATGTTCCCCACGATGGTTTGAAGGTGATAGTCTAGACAGTTGCCCTCTTTCCATTGTTATTCTCCCAGAAATAAGAAATCCATTAAAATCCATTAAAGTAGTTCAGCATGTTTATTTAGGATCTCACTTTTTCTATCTTAGGACCTAGGTCCGGGGGCACTTACTTCAGTAGGCCATTAGATGCTGCTAGTATTCTTTTTATTGCTCAGTATTCTCCAAAGAAGTCTTCCGTCGCAGGGTGACAGCCATCAGACATTGAAGTCTGTCTTCTCAAACTGGAGGCATTTGGTTTCCACCCCTAGGAATAGCTTGGTTGCTATCTTCAGACTATTTCTTATCTTGGGCAGGAGAAATTTGAGAAGGTTCAGTTTTTGAGACCATCAAATGATCTTTTACGGTATTATCCTAAGACCTAGTCCTTACCCTAATGCTTTGTTTCCTCCATGCCTGCATTTCTGCCTTGGACCTCATGCAGTGTCCCTGAAGAGTTGGATTCTTGGCAGTTTTCATTCTTCCCTTTTCCTTCACCCCCGAAAAACTAGAATTTTACTTCTCAACTTGATTTTGACAACTAGGTCCCTGCCACCTTTTGAGAAATTGCTCTGCCTTCCACTTGCTGATAATCATCTGAATCTCCTGGTGGTTAAAATACATGTTCTATGCACATATTCAAAGTTAGTTCAGATGGAAGGGCAATATGACTTCACTTTGGTGTCCAAACCAATACAAGGGTTTCATGTGTTAATTTGGCTACCTGGGAGAGTGTCCTTTTCTATCTGTAACCTCCTTACCCCATTCCCTCCACCAGCCTATTTAACAGAAAAAATAGATGAAGATAATGTTCCTAGATATAGGGGATTGTTCTTTGCCGAAGGTGATAGAAGTAGCCCCCTTTCTTAGGATAATGTTAAAATTTTGGATCTTATTTGAGTGAGTCATGTTTCCTAAAAATTAAAACTTTAGTGTGTTGCTTATAAGATATTTTTTCTAAAACAGTAACATTTTGAGATTATTTCAGTTAATAATGTATTTTTGTTTTTGAAACTTCAAAAAGAAATTGAAATAAAGATAACTTCAAAACTTCAATTATCCATACTATTGGATGATACTTCTGTTTTAAAATGTACCCGTACTTTTAATTATGTACCTGTACTCTACTAAACCCTTTATAAGCAGTATCTCTTTTAAGCCACATAACCTTATTAGGTGGGAACAATTATTTGCTTCATTTTTCAGATGAGAAAGTACAGCAGAGAGAGGTTGCCTAAATTGCCCAGTGTCTCATGGTTGTTAAGTAGAATGAATTCTACTGCAGGTTGAATTCAAATGCAGGTTTGATATCAGAGTTCAGTCTATTAATGTGATGTATACCCCTTATTCTACTTTATTGATCAAATTTGTTTGGAAGAATTAGAATAGCTAATAACCCTTTATTTAAATATATTTAAATATATTTCTATGAAAAATGAGCTTTGTTGAATTATTTGCTTTAAATATATATTTATTCTTTCCATGTTGAGTCAGCCTCTTACATAAGTCTCCTCTCATACATTTTCATTGGAACTACTTGGTATGAAATGGCTATGAAGTTCCTAAAGCAAAAGTCTGTGTTTAAAGAAAGGTTAGTATTATGTTGGCAAAATTATTTTTTCTCACTGGATTTCTGAGTTCCTCAGGGGTTTGAATTTCATTTAAATGAGTGGTAGAGCTTCTATCAGACAGATTGTCTACCTTTCACTTGTGATGCTTGCTGTCTATCATTTTGGGGAAATGCGTGGATCCATTTTGTTCAACGTGGTCTCTAAAGGACAAGTTTGATATGGAAAGCATTGAAAAATGTTTGGATGTAGTAATATTTATGGATTTTTAAAATATATCCTCTGTAATACTTGGGTTTTATCTAAAGATTTCAAAGAGAGGGTTTTTCCCATAATTCTGGCAATAACAGTTATTCTTGTTTAGTTAAGAGGGAAAATAATTCAGGTTCTCATAGTTCAAAAAATAATGACAGCTTTGAAACATATTTCATAGCTCTGCAACAACTCCATGGGCTATGAAGAGGATAGGAACATATCCTGCTGCAGCAAATACTGAGCTTTACTGGGTGAAAATGAATTGCCTAGTATCATTGGTTGGAGAAAGATGACTTAGATGTGGATTCTACTCTCAAGAAATTTATTTTTTAGTAGAAGAGACAAAACATACATAGAATGTGAGGCAGAAAAAAATGCTAGGTTCTGTGATAGATAACATACTTTGGTGTCAAAGGAAGAAGACATTTTCTACCTGAGATGGTTTTGCAAAAGATAGCAGGGTTAGTGGACAAGCATTCAATAAATATTTAAAATGCATGCATCCTAATTACAAGTAGCTTAACAGAGAAAAAATATTGTATATAGCACACACTATTGTAATAGGTTTTAAAGACGGATAGCTATATTCAGTTGCTTTTCAGTGTTTCTGTCTGATTTGGTGAAATCTGAGCCTGGTTTCTTAAATTTGTATTAATCACTGTAACTTGGATGTCCATAATAGATCTCAAGTAAGAACTGGTCTCTATGTTTAGACTTATCGTTAACTTATCATGATAATGTTGTTAATGATCTTTGTGTCTCAGTTATTTTATTTCTAATTGTGGGATACAGTTATTCCTCAATATCTCAGAGAGAAAATTGTGACACCTTCTAGGTAAAAGCTTATATGAATTGTTCACATGGGAAGAAAGCCTACCTGGGGAGATTGCCCAGGAAATGGGTGGAAGGGAAATAAGAGAAGTAAGGTGATTAAAACAGAGGTAGAATAGACAGAGGAAGAGGGCAGAATAAAAGCTGTTCTCAGAAGAATTAAAGAGGAAAGTGAAAACTTAGAGATTCTTAGGGGTTGAGGACAGGTCCCATCTTTCAATGGACAGTCGATCAGGATATCACCAATAAAATATCTGCAGTTCCCACGTGGGTATTATGTTTTAGAGCCTTGATCATAAAGTCAAGAGGATGACCCTGGAGTTTTCAGTGATTCAAATACGAAATGTAAAAACCATAGCTTTAATCAAAGTGACATGAATTATTACTTTCAAATTGATAACCTGGAAAAAAAATTTTAAAGCAGCAATTATCTAAAGGACTACTTTAAAGCAAGCAAAGAAAGAAAGATAAAATATTACATATATTTATAAATTAAATCATTTCTAGACCTCCTTTTTATAAAGATATTAAATATTTTAAAGTTACCTAAATTTTAAAATGGTTGGATTTCAAATGTGCAAGACCTAACTACCACATAGTGAGGCTATTCCATTTAAAAAGAAAAAGGTCAAGGAAGAAGATAGTCAATTTAATATTGAGATAAAGTATTTTAAAAATAAGTAATACATATTTTAGAAAGAAGCTGGTCACAATATAACAAAAGGATTGTCAGAGAATTCTTACAGTAGGTGCAAATCCATTTCACAAGAAGCAAATAAGAAACTTTCCTGGTATTGACAAAAGCCTGATAAGAGTAGAGAATATTTATTTTCTAGTTGTTGCCACCTAGCTATATAATGATGAGCAAGTCCCTTCATCCCTTTGAGTCGTCTCTAAGGGGGAAGAGCAGGAGGATCATTAGCTTCAAATATTTGCTTAGAAAGCTTCATACTGAAAGAATGTCCTCCAAATGGAGGGAAGGCAGTTTGTAAACATAGCAGAAGTACAGCTGAAGTACTGTACTTTCTATTACTTTTTAAAATACAGCTTTGTTAAAATATAATCCATATGTCATACAATTTACTAACTTAAATTTTATAATTTGATGTTTTTTAGTATGGTCACAGTCTTATGCAACCATTCCCACGATCAGTTTTAGAACACTCCCCATTTTTCAGCAGTCCTCCCCTTTAATGCCATCCCTCAGTAACCACTATTATCTCTTTATTGTTTTGCTTATTTTGGACATTTCGTATAAATGGAATCCTACAACGTATGGTCTTTTGTGACTGGCTTCTTTCACCTAGCAAAATGTTTTCAGTGTTCATCCATGCTGTAGCATGTATCAGTACTTTTTCCTTTTTGTACAGATATACCACATTTGTTCGTTCATCAGTTGATGGATGTTTGGGTAGTTTCTACTTTTTGGCTGTTACGAATAATACTGCTATGAACATTCCTTTCCAACTTTTTGTGTGTAAATATGTTTTTATTTTCATAATTACCTTTTTATATGAGAATTTTAAAAAATATCTGACTAGCTTATGGTTGAATATACAGATTATAAAGTATGACAAAGACAAGGAAAAGTTATAAACAGTATACATTTAAGTTTAAAAGTATCCTGTTTACTACATTATCTTTAAGGAAAATAGTTTCTCCAGAATAAAATTTATAAAGACATGAAATAGTTATAAATGTAGGCATTTTTTGAGCTACTTAATTAAAGGCTGGATATTAATCTAAGTTTTTTGGTATTTACTATTGTGACTCTGGACTGGAAAATGATGTTGGAGTTGAATTCTATCATGGAAGGGATAGCTAGTGTAATTAAAAAGTATAATTTTGTCAGTAAAGTCAAGCTTCTGTTTATGATTCCAGAGCATTTGAATTTGACATACATGGATAGTTTATATTGTAGAGATCATATTGCTGTACATCTGGCATTGTGTCTTTTAGGGAAATTTGGTCTCCACAATACCAGGTGAATTTTCAACATATGATACATCCCTTTGGAGCAAATTAAATGGGAGTAGAAAGCTGTGGATATATATTTTCTTGGTACTGAGTGATTAGTGAAAATATACATGTTAGTGATGAATGTAAATAAAATTTATTAAGAAAAATAAAGAGCTGTACTCTTTTTAGATGTGGCAAACATCTTTGTTAGAAAAGGTTAAAAAGACAATTTATATAACTAAGGAAATACTTAGTAAATGGGCTAATAAATTTCTGACTTTTAAAGTCAAGTAAATAAATAACTGAATGTTCTAATTCCAGTATGAATCCAATTTGAATTTAAAGCTAAATGCTACGATGCTTGGAAAATCTCTGAAACAAGTTTTTTTTAACTTCATTTAGGAAAAAAAAATATTGGTCTTACCTTTCTATGCTGCTTGCAGATCTAGGCTTTGGTCCCAAATAATAAAATTCGTAAGCATGCTGAGAAGAGCTTCCTGGAGAAGTCCTAGTATGGCACTGTGATTAGAATATAAAGCAAAACTCTGAAAGGCAGTCAAAGTCAAATTTGAAAGGTCTAAATATGCTTTTTATGGGACTGAATTTAAAGCAGGTGAATTTACTCTAAATTTTGTACTGCTAAGCATGAGATAGTTCAATTGTCCTTGGTCCCCCCTTGTCAACTGTTCTCAAATAAATAAACCATTTAGATAATAATGATTAAGCTTCTTAGCAATTCATTTTCCTTAATATTTTTTTAACTTTCTAAAAATTTTTTTATTATTATTATTTTTAACATCTTTATTGGAGTATAATTGCTTTACAATGGTGTGTTACTTTCTGCTTTATAACACAGTGAATCAGCTATACATATACATATATCCCTATATCTCCTCTCTCTTGCATCTCCCTCCCACTCTCCCTAACCCACCCCTCTAGGTGGTCACAAAACACCAAGCTGATCTCCCCGTGCTATACGACTGCTTCCCACCAGCTATCTGTTTTACATTTGGTATTGTATATATGTCAGTGCTACTCTCTCACTTCGTCCCAGCCTACCCTTCCCCCTCCCCATGTCCTCAAGTCCATACTCTATGTGTGCGTCTTTACTCCTGTCCTGCCCCTACGTTCTTCAGAACCATTTTTTTTCTTTTAGATTCCATATATATGTGTTAGCATACAGCATTTTTTTTCTCTTTCTGACTTACTTCACTCTGTATGACAGACTCTAGGTCCATCCACCTCACTACAAATAACTCAATTTTGTTTCTTTTTAAGGCTGAGTAATATTCCATTGTATATATGTGCCACATCTTCTTTATCCATTCATCTGTCCATGGACACTTAGGTTGCTTCCATGTCCTGACTATTGTTAATAGAGCTGCAATGAACATTGTGGTATATGATTCTTTGAATTATGGTTTTCTCAGGGTATATGCCCAGTAGTGGGATTGCTGGGTCATATGGTAGTTCTATTTGTAGTTTTTTAAGGAAATTCCATACTGTTCTCCATAGTGGCTGTATCAATTTACATTCCCACCAACAGTGCAAGAGGGTTCCCTTTTCTCCACACCCTCTCCAGCATTTATTGTTTGTAGATTTTTTGATGATGGCCATTCTGACTGGTGTGAGGTGATACCTCATTGTAGTTTTGAATTGCATTTCTCTAATGATTAGTGATGTTGAGCATTCTTTCATGTGTTTGTTGGCAATCTGTATATCTTCTTTGGAGAAATGTCTATTTAGGTCTCCTGCCCATTTTTGGATTGGGTTTTTTTTTGATATTGAGCTGCATGAGCTGCTTGTAAATTTTGGATATTAATCCTTTGTTAGTTGCTTCCTTTGCAAATATTTTCTCCCATCTGAGGGTTGTCTTTTTGTATTGTTTATGGTTTTCTTCTATGTGCAAAAGCTTTTAATTTTTATGAGGTCCCATTTGTTTATTTTTGTTTTTATTTCCATTTCTCTAGGAGGTGGGTCAAAAAGGATCTTGCCGTGATATACGTCATAGAGTGTTCAGCCTATGTTTTCCTCTAAGAGTTTGATAGTGTCTGGCCTTACATTTAGTTCATTAATCCATTTTGAGTTTATTTTTGTTTGTGGTGTTAGGGAGTGTTCTAATTGCATTCTTTTACATGTACCTATCCAGCTTTCCCAGCACCACTTATGGAAGAGGCTGTCTTTTCTCCACTGTATATTCTTGCCTCCTTTATCAAAAATAAGATGACCACATGTGCATGGGTTTATCTCTGGGTTTTCTATCCTATTCCATTGATCTATATTTCTGTTTTTGTGCCAGTACCATACTGTCTTGATTACTGTAGCTTTGTAGTATAGTCTGAAGTCCAGGCACCTGATTCCTCCAGCTCCGTTTTTCTTTCTCAAGATTGCTTTGGCTTTTTGTGGTCCTTTGTGTCTCCATACAAATTGTGAAATTTTTTTGTTCTAGTTCTTTGAAAAATGCCATTGGTAGTTTGACAGGGATTGCACTGAATCTGTAGATTGCTTTGGATAGTATAGTCATTTTCACAATGTTGATTCTTCCAGTCCAAGAACATGGTATATCTCTCAATCTGTTTGTATCATCTTTAATTTCTTTCATCAGTGTCTTATAGTTTTCTGCATACAGGTCTTTTGTCTCCTTAGGTAGGTTTATTCCTAGGTATTTTATTCTTTTTGTTGCAGTGGTAAATGGGAGTGTTTCCTTAATTTCTCTTTCAGATTTTTCATCATTAATGTATAGGAATGCAAGAGATTTCTGTGCATTAATTTTGTATCTTGCTACTTTACCAGATTCATTGCTTAGCTCTAGTAGTTTTCTAGTAGCATCTTTAGGATTCTCCATGTATAGTATCATGCCATCAGCAAACAATGACAGCTTTACTTCTTCTTATCCGATCTGGTTTCCTTTTATTTCATTTTCTTCTCTGATTGCTGCGGCTAAGACTTCCAAAACTATGTTGAATAATAGTGATAAGAGTGGACAGCCTTGTCTTGTTCCTGATCTTAGAGGAAACGGTTTCAGTTTTTCACCATTGAGAATGATGTTTGCTGTGGGTTTGTCATATATGGCCTTTATTATGTTGAGGTAAGTTCCCTCTATGCCTACTTTCTGGAGAGGTTTTATCATAAATGGGTTTTGAATTTTGTCAAAAGTTTTTTCTGCATCTGTTGAGCTGATCATATGGTTTTTCTCCTTCAATTTAATATATTTTATCACATTAATTGATTTGCATATCTTGAAGAATCCTTGCATTCCTGGGATAAACCCCACTTGATCATGGTGTATGATCCTTTTAATGTGCTGTTGGGTTCTGTTTGCTGGTATTTTGTTGAGGATTTTGCATCTATGTTCATCAGTGATATTGGCCTGTAGTTTTCTTTCTTTGTGACATCTTTCTCTGGTTTTGGTATCAGGGTGATGGTGGCCTCCTAGAATGAGTTTGGGAGTGTTCCTCCCTCTGCTATATTTTAGAAGAGTTTGAGAAGGATAAGTGTTACCTTTTCTCTAAAGGTTTGATCGAATTCGCCTGGGAAGGAATCTGGTCCTGGGCTTTTGTTTGTTGGAAGGTTTTTAATCATGGTCTCAATTTCAGTGCTTGTGATTGGTCTGTTTATGTTTTCTATTTTTTCCTGGTTCAGTCTCAGAAGGTTGTATTTTTCTAAGAATGTGTCCATTTCTTCCAGTTTGTCCATTTTATTGGCATAAAATTGCTTGTAGTAATCTATCCTGATCCTTTGTATTTCTATAGTGTCAGTTGTTACTTCTCTTTTTCATTTCTAATTCTATTGATTTGAGTCTTCTCCCTTTTTTCTCTATCAGTCTGGCTAATGGTTTACTAATTTTGTTTACCTTCTTAAAGATAGAGCTTTTAGTTTTATTGATCTTTACAACTGTTTCCTTCATTTCCCTTTCATTTATTTCTGACCTGATCTTTATAATTTCTTTCCTTCTGCTAACTTAGGGGTCTTTTCATTCTTCTTTCTCTAATTGCTTTAGATGTAAGGTTAGGTCGTTTATTTGAGACATTTCTTGTTTCTTGAGGTAGGATTGTATTGCTATAAACTTCCGTTTTAGAACTGCTTTTGCTGCATCCCATAGGTTTTGGGTCATCATGTTTTCATTGTCATTTGTTTCTAGGTATTTCTTGATTTTTCTTTGATTTCTTCAGTGATCTCTTGGTTATTAAGTAGTGTATTGTTTAGCCTCCATGTGTTTGTATTTTTTACAGATTTTTTCCTGTAATTGATATCTAGTCTCACAGCATTGTTTTCGGAAAAGATACTTATACCATTTCAATTTTCTTAAATTTACCAATGCTTGATTTGTGAACCAAGATATGATCTATCCTGGAGAATGTTCCAAGATCACTTGAGAAGAAAGTTATTCTGTTATTTTTGGATGGAATGTCCTATAAATATCAATTAAGTCCATCTTGTTTAAGTATCATTTCAAGCTTGTGTTTCCTTATTTATTTTCATTTTGGATGATCTGTCCATTGGTGAAAATGGGGAGTTAAAGTCCCGTACTATGATTGTGTTACTTTCGATTTCACGTTTTATGGCTTTTAGCATTTGCCTTATGTATTGAGGTGCTCCTATGTTGGGTGCATAAATGTTAAAATTGTTATATCTTCTTCTTGGATTGATCCCTTGATCATTATGTAGTGTCCTTCTTTGTCTCTTGTAATAGTCTTTTTTTTTTTTTTTTCTTTTTGCAGTACGCGGGCCTCTCCCATTGTGGAGCACAGGCTCCGGACACGCAGGCTCAGTGGCCACGGATCACGGGCCCAGCCGCTCTGCCGGATGTGGGATCTTCCTGGACCGGGGCACAAATCCGCGTCCCTTGCATTGGCAGGCGGACTCTCAACCACTGCACCACCAGGAAAGCCTGCTTGTAATAGTCTTTATTTTAAAGTCTATTTTGTCTGATATGAGAATTGCTACTCCAGCTTTCTTTTGATTTCCATCTTCATGGGATTACTTTTTCTATCCCCTCACTTGCAGTCTGTATGTGTTCCTAGGTCTGAAGTGGGTCTCTTGTAGACAGCATATATACGGGTCTTGTTTTTGGATCCATTCAGCCAGTCTATGTCTTTTGGTTGGAGCCTTTAATCCATTTACCTTTAAGGTAATTATCGATATGTATGTTCCGATTAGCAGTTTCTTATTTGTTTTGGGTTTGTCATTGTAGGTCTTTTCCTTGTCTTGTGTTTCCTGCCAAGAGACATTCCTTTAGCATTTGTTGTAAATCTGGTTTGGTGGTGCTGAGTAATCTTAGCTTTGCTTGTCAGTAAAGGTTTTAATTTCTCTGTCGAATCTGAATGAGGTCCTTGCTGGGTAGAGTAATCTTGGTTGTA
The DNA here is from genome assembly GCF_949987515.2 of Delphinus delphis. Taxonomy (NCBI): domain Eukaryota; kingdom Metazoa; phylum Chordata; class Mammalia; order Artiodactyla; family Delphinidae; genus Delphinus; species Delphinus delphis. Next base: position 89,136,441 of record NC_082685.1, on the reverse strand, counting down.
GGTTTTCCCCTTTCATCACTTTAAATATGTTCTGCCACTCCCTCCTGGCTTGCAGAGTTTCTGTTGAAAGATCGGCTGTTAACCTTATGGGGATTCCCTTGTATGTTATTTGTTGTTTTTCCCTTGCTGCTTTTAATATTTTTTCTTTGTATTTAATTTTTGATACTTTCTTTATTATGTGTCTTTGTGTGTTTCTCCTTGGATTTATCCTGTATGGGACTCTCTGCGCTTTCTTGACTTGATTGACCATTTCCTTTCCCATATTAAGGAAGTGTTCAAGTATAATCTCTTCAAATATTTTCTCAGTCCCTTTTTTTTTTTTCTCTTTTTCTTCTTGGACCCCTATAATTCAAATGGTGGTGCATTTAATGTGGTACCAGAGGTCTCTAAGACTGTCCTCAATTCTTTTCATTCTTTTTTCTCTATTCTGTTCTTCACTAGTTATTTCCACTATGTTATCTTCTGCCTCAGTTATTCTGCTATTGATACCTTCTCAAGAATTTTTAATTTCATTTATTTTGTTGTTCATCATTGTTTGTTTGCTCTTTAGTTCTTCTAAGTCATTGTTAAACGTTTCTTGTATTTTCTCCATTCTATTTCCAAGATTTTGGATCACCTTTACTATCATTACTCTGAATTCTTTTCTGGTAGACTGCCTATTTCCTCCTCATTTGTTTCGTCGGGTGGGTTTTTACCTTGCTCCTTTGTTCGTGTGAACTTTGTACATGAAGCCTTATTATCATAATGTTTTATTATTTTCCTTCACTTGAAAGTCAGATTCCATTTTGTTTTGTTTTATTCCATGTCAAGATGTAGTGCCTTGGGCTTCCCTGGTGGCACAGTGGTTGAGAGTCCACCTGCCGATGCAGGGGACACGGGTTCGTGCCCCGGTCCGGGAAGATCCCACATGCTGCAAAGCAGCTGGGCCCATGAGCCATGGCCGCTGAGCCTGTGCGTCCGGAGCCTGTGCTCCGCAACGGGAGAGGCCACAACAGTGAGAGGCCCGCACCGCAAAAAATAAAATAAAATAAAATATGGCATTGTTTCTCATCATCAAAAAAAAAATTTAAAAAAAACAAAAAAAGATGTAGTGCCTTTAGCAATGACAAGAAGAACATGGCAAAAGGGTAAATTATATTGTTTGCTACTATGTTTGCCTACCTGATCATGCAGGTTAATGAGGCCACCTTAGGTAACCGAGGACTCCTAACAATAAGGTTCGGTGATTATATAAATTCAGCAGAATCACAGTCAAACCATGATTATAATATGGTGCTGTTTTTAACCCTTCAAGGCATTTTCCTCTGTATTTATGAAAAACTGACTTTGATGTGATGGGATAGACAACTGGGTATTGACATCTTTTAAAAAAAAAACACTTTAAAAAAGAAAGATTGGGGCTTCCTGGTGGCACAGTGGTTGAGAGTCCACCTGCCAATGCAGGGGACACGGGTTTGTGCCCCAGTCCGGGAAGATCCCACGTACCGTGGAGCGGCTAGGCCCGTGAGCCATGGTCACTGAGCCTGTGTGTCCGGAGCCTGTGCTCCGCAACGGGAGAGGCCACAACTGTGAGAGTCCCGTGTACTGCAAAAAAAAAAAAAAGAAAGAAAGATACCCAGCTATAACAAAACAACAATGAAGAGAAAATGAGAAAGCAGGTTGGTTTAGTCACTTGTATATGTATCTATATAGGAACATTTCAAGATAGGTTTTTAAAATTCAGTAATTAGGAATAAATCATATATCTATCTATCTATGTATAAAGCATACAATGAGTAAATGTCAGTATTTACACTTAGAGCAGTGAATGAAGCAGTCGAGAAAGCTGAGAATAGTCTTCTCAATTGTGATTTGGGATTTAGTGATGGTGCTGTAGGAAATATTTTTCTGGGGGACTGGGTTTACCAATTTGGGGCTTCTCAAGGAATCTTGGTCAAGGCATTTAATTATTCCATCTGAGACTTCACCAGTGTGCTAGGAGCATGCAGCCATTTTGCTGTACATTGAAATGTTGCCATGAAGGTGGATGATCATGTTTCTCAGCAATAGCCATACCATGGAAGCAGTGTGTGTTTTACCAAAAAAAAAAAAAAAAAAAAGGTAGAAGATGAAAAGCACGATATTTTTATTAAAAATGACGGGAATATAAGGTCTGAGGACAAAGTAATTATGACTTGAAGTAATGTTTTGCATAGTTCTAGAAAAATGTAGCTACTCAAATGCAGTTATGTGGCTGCTGTGGTAATTCTTTTACCTGTATTTTATTCCCCTCCTGCCTCATGTGCTGTTAGTACTCTGCTCTTTCACTCAGCAGGCAGCTGAGTTACAAGAACTTTGTCAAAAGAACTTTGAATATGATTCTGACAACGTTGGTGGCCAGAATTTTTTTTGGCCTTTTTAGGAGACAGGTGAATAACACAGAGAGTTAAGGGGGAAAGGAACCCTTTTAGGCGACAGAAGCTGTAAGTTGCCAGTCACAAATACAAATGAACTTATTTGCCAAAACTAACTAATTAAGAAAGAAAGAAAAAGAAAAAAAAGAAAGTAAGAAAAAGAAAAATATTTGAATTTGATTCTAATCTCATATAAACCAGATTACATGCTTTTTAAGGAATGTAAGATCCACAGCTTTGCATTTCATCTGAATAACAAATATCAGTTAGGAGTACATCATGAATAATACATATGAGTATTTAAGGTATACAATGCTAGGAAAGAAGGTCTCTGTAGAGGTAGCTGGCAGGTGTTTCTGGTATGTGTGGAGCTACCCAAAATCGGGCTGTTGAAAAATATTATTCTTTTATAACTACATCTTTATTAGAAATTCAGGAAGTACTTACAATGTTGTTTGAACAATTTCCCAACATGTAAGTTATGTGGCAAAGCTTAGATGTGGTAAAAATATGATGGATTAGAATGAGACTTTACATCTTTAAAAGAGAAGAATGTTCAATTGCATTGTCAAAGGAACTATACTTATTTGAATTAACGGCTGCTGACTTTTCCCTGGGGTTTTTTCCAGATGTCAACAGAAAGGATAAATATAATCCTTAATTACTCTCCTTGCATTTGCCAAGAACCCAGGCCAAGTTCAGGTGAATAGCACTGAGAGTTGAGGGGAAAGAAAGCCTGTAATCCCTTCACCATTCCTTGAAAGCACGATTAATGCCATGTTAATTGAAATGGTTTCATTTTGTTCAGACTATTTCTTGAAAATTCAGGCACTAAGAAATGTCTGCACGGGGAAGGGGAAGGGTAAGCAGGGATGAAGTGAGAGAGTGGCATGGACATATATACGCTACCAAATGTAAAATAGATAGCTAGTGGGAAACAGCCGCATAGCACAGGGAGATCAGCTCGGTGCTTTGTGTCCACCTAGAGGGGTGGGTGGAAGGGAGATGCAAGAGGGAGGAGATATGGGGATATATGTATATGTATAGCTGATTCACTTTGTTATACAGCAGAAAGTAACACACCATTGTAAAGCAATTATACTCCAGTAAAGACGTTAAAAACAATGTCTGTTGTTATGTTTTAGTTGAAATGGATTTTTAAAATATTTTAAATGATGTTGTTATTGATCTCTTGTAAACAACAGCTGAGTACACTGCCCTAAAAAACAAACACAATGAAACCCTCGTCTTATCCATTGAAATTTTAGAACCCAGTGATGACGAAGCATCAGGATACCTTGGTCACTCTCTTTTTTTTTTTTTTTTTTTTTTTTTTTGCGGTACGTGAGCCTCTCACTGTTGTGTCCTCTCCCGTTGCGGAGCACGGGCTCCGGACGCGCAGGCTCAGCGGCCATGGCTCACAGGCCCAGCCACTCCGCAGCATGTGGGATCTTCCCGGACCGGGGCATGAACCCATGTCCCCTGCATCGGCAGGCGGACTCTCAACCACTGTGCCACCAGGGAAGCCCCCTTGGTCACTCTTCTGAGAGTGCACTGAGGAAGCAAATATCTTTTTAACAGTGTGGTACCTGATAGCAGAATGGTAATGTAACATTGACCAAGTACCCAACGTTCACTGGCATCAATTTCCATTTGTAAAACAGAGAGGTGTTAAGGTCCTTTCTGGCAGGTATCTTAACTACTTGAGAGGACTGGTCCTCCTCTAAATTTGGTGATATTTGTAGATTTTGCAAGAAAGTAGTTGGAAAATCTCCTTTAGGGAATGAAACAATAAATTTCTCTGGTTCATTTTTCTTTTTTACTGCTCAAACTGAAGTATGTTCTCCTTTTTTCCCTCTCTCCCTTTCTTCTTTTTTCCTCCTTCTATGTTGTTCGTTTGTCTCCTCCTTTTGTTTCACTTTACTCCCTCTCTCTCTTGCTTCTTTTTTACCTTTATTTCTATTTTTGGTCTCAGATGCTTATTAAAATCCACAAAAACTACCAAAACATCTGCTTGAGTTAAGATGCTTATTGGTTTTCTTAAATTGAAAGTTCAGAAGTATTCTGACTTCAGCTGATAGTTGATCAAAGGCACCCTGAGTACCTGGTTTCTTTCCACTTCTGTACTTACCTTCTGCAGGGTCAACTCTTTGTAATTCAGACTTCCCTTTAAAGATTACTTCTTTTTTTGATAGCTTTCATGGGAAATCAGAAAAATCTTTTGCCCCAAGACTCATCTTTTTCATAGCCAAAATTGAACCTGACCCAAATCTGAAGTCATTGTTAGCCAAGCAAATGAAATTTCTGATTTGCTTAAGCCAAGGTATTTCAGTTTGGACTCAGTACCATCCCAAATGCATGGCCTAAGAAGAAGGAGATGTGATTCACTCAAAAGGAATCTGCCTGCTACACTCAGTCTCTGGGGGATTTCATTTAGTCCTGGGACTCTAAATTTAATAAAACGCTAGTAACTATATTTTACAAATATGTTACATAAAACATAATAACCAGTCATATATATATACAAATAATATGTATGTGTATATATATACGCATACGTATTTCCAGTGTGTGTGTATATATATGTATGTATGCATATATGTGTATATATATATCTCTCTCCAATGTGGGACACTCCTCTTCCATTTTTTTCTGCATCCAGTTTCCTACTCAACACTTCTACTTTGACATCTAATAGACCCCTACAATTTAGCATGTCTCAAATCAAACTCTTGATTTCCATCCCCTGTGCACTACTTTCCTCTTCTCTTCTTTCCTATCAGTAAAAATTTACCCAGTTGCTCAGTACAAACATTTTGGAGTCATTCTTGATACTTTTTCCTCCCACTTCGGATCTGTTTGGCTCCATATTCATTATGTATCCTGACTCCACCCACCCGCCCTCCACTGCCACTACTGCTCTCATAAAGCTACCATTATCTCATTTCTATAATAACCTCATGACTCTTCTTGGGGCTTCAGCTCTCACCCCCTCATTCTATTCTGTTCTATTCTATTCTATTCTATTCTATTCTATTCTGTTCTACTCTATTCTATTCTATTTTATTCTGTTATCTATAAACAGTGATGTCTTAAAAACATTAGTCAGATTTTGTGAGAAAGCCTAGTGTCATTCCATCACACTGAGAATAATTTCCAAATTTCTTAATATGACATAAAAGTTCCTTCATAATCTGACCCTTGGATGTCTCACCACCTTCATTGTTTCCCCATTTATAATCTCTGCTCTGGTCACATGCCTTTCTGGCAGTTCCTCAAGAGCAATAAGTACTTTTATTGTTCTAAGTTTCTTCACTTGCTCTTCCCTCTACCTGAAATGCTCTTCCCTAAGGTCTTATCATAATTCAGCTTAATTCCTCATTTTTTTTCCCATGTCACAACTCAGGTTTTACTTTTTCAAAGGAAACTTTTCTGACACTCCCATTGCCACCTAAAATTGCGTCCCTCTCATCATTTTTAACTATCCCCTTACCCTGCTTTATTTTTAAAAATAATTTTTCAACTTTTTTTCATAGTGGTACCTAATATTATATGTATGCATATATATCCTATATCCTATCCCATCCCATCCTATCCTATCCTGTCATCATTTATCACACTTGCATGCAACCTCCATGAATGCAGGAACTTTGTTTCATTCACTTCTGTATCGACAGTACATAGAACAATGGTTGGAATATAATGAATGCTCAATAAATATATAATGAATAAAAGTCTATAATGGCAGTTTTCAAACTAAATTCTAGTATGGGCTGCAATTTGAAATAGAAGTGCCTTAAAATTATTTTCTAATATTTATTTTCCTGGTATGATAACTAAAAGCTTTGTTACCCATTCTGGGTGCTGCTATTCATTCTTCCTTTTTTCTGTTCTTTGTGTGTGTGTGTGTGTGTGTGTGTGTGTGTGTGTGTGGCTTGCCTTTAGCTCTTTTTCTTTAGTGGATCCATAAGAACCACCAATGAGTAGAAGAAAATAAATTATGTATTTGGGAGACTATTTGTAATGATTAATTAATCATCCATTCTTCTGTTAAAGATGAACACTTCTTTTCTTTTGGTGAAGTATTTGATATTTACTGAGCAGAGATAGAGTCTACCTAAGTTGTAGGTGTTGAAGTTCTGGAGTTCACAATCATGTTAATACATTATTTTTGCTGGATACCTGTGTTTTTATGTAAGAAATAGTGAGCTACTGCATTTTGTACTTCAGCTATTTCACCTTTCCTATTTGCTATAATGTTAAACATGTCCTATTCTGTTGGACTTTGTAATGTGCCTTTGAGACAGAAATGCATGTGTGGGAAAACATTTTCAAAAGGCCTTATTATACGTCATTTATTTGTTATGTTATAATTTACCAGTACTTTATTGGGCCTCATCTGTCAAAAGTTGATAAAGGATAATTAACTGCAGGCAAAGTCCAGATTTGGGGATTCTTTCATCTACCATTAGAATAAGAACTTGCATGTACACCATTAACTATATAGATTCCAAAGCATGGTTAAAACATGACATTATCTCTTTCAAGCCTGGTGCTATGAAATTATCTTATTATATAAACAAATAAATACAGGATTTAGGAAAAAAGTTTTATGTCATATTTTTCTTTCTTCTTATTTTGAGAACACTTAATCTTTTAGAATGATTACAAATTTATTAAAAGTATTAAGCATTTTAGTTCAGTCCACTCTTAAGGTGAAGGGAATTGGGCTCTACCTTTTGAAGGTAGGATTATCAAAGAATTCACAGACATATATTAAATCTGTAATACCTTTGGGGGGAAGGGAGGAGGTAGTTACTGGGAGGGAACATAGAATGAGAGACTTGAGGGACATGGAAGATACGCTATTTCTTGATTGAATATTGCTTACATTGGTGTGTTTCCTTTGTGAAAATTCCCTGTGCTCTACACTTTTGTGAATTTTCTGTATGTGTGTTATATTACTATAAAAGAGTTAAAATGCTTAGTGCTAATTTTGATCATCTTTCACTAAAACAGTTAGACATTTGAAGAGATACTTTGAAAAAGGTACACAGGATAAAAAAATATTGTTAAGTGCAAACAGGCTAATTAATCATGTAGATGTGCCATTTCTCTGTTGAAGCAAATGTTGCAGAATAAGTTGATATTTCCCAGGTCCACCAGAACACCAAATATCCTAGCATAAATTATCATAATATATGATGGTTCAGGGCACCTCTAGTTCTTAGAATTCATGAAGGCAGTAAATTTTTTTCTTGCTCAATTCCAGTTAGTTAGAAGATTAAATAATTTTCCTTAAAATTGTAGTTATGCTGGCTTCATGATATATGTTTGCCCAAGATGCATCAGGACAAGGACAGATCCTGCAGAGAATATGAGTTCTGTGGCCCTAGAGGCACTATTCGGTACTAAGTGGTTGTGACATTGTCTCAAATATTGGAGATGCAAATGCACCTTGGATTTACTAAAGAATTGCATTTTCCATTACATTTGTCTCTGTGTTAAATGCTGAAAATGAGCAGATAGGGCTTCCATGGTGGCGCAGTGGTTGACAGTCTGCCTGCCAAAGCAAAGGACACGGGTTCATGCCCCAGTCCAGGAGGACCCAAGTGCCATGGAACGGCTGGGCCCGTGAGCCATGGCTGCTGAGCCTGTGCGCCTGGAGCCTGGGCTCCACAACGGAAGAGGCCACAACAGTGAGAGGCCCGCGTACCGCCAAAAAAAAGCAGATAAGTAAGAGATTCTCTTGGGTGTAGAATATACGGGAAGAGAGGAAACTTGCACAAGCCTCTTACATAGCCTCATCCACCAGAGGGGAGACAGCAGAAGCAAGAAGAACTACAATCCTGCAGCCTGTGAAACAAAAACCACATTCACAGAAAGATACAGAAGATGGAAAGGCAGAGGGCTATGTACCAGATGAAGGAACAAAATAAACCCCCAGAAAAACAACTAAATGAAGTGGAGATAGGCAACCATCCAGGAAAACAATTCAGAATAATGATAGTGAAGATGATCCAGGACCTCATTAAAAGAATGGAGGCAAAGATTGAGAAGATGCAAGAAATGTTTAACAAAGACCCAGAAGAATTAAAGAACAAACAAACAAAGATGAACAATACAATAACTGAAAGGAAAACTACACGAGAAGGACTCAAAAGCAGAATAACTGAGGCAGAAGAACGGATAAGTGACCTGGAAGACAGACTGGTGGAATTCACTACTGCAGAACAGAATAAAGAAAAAAGAATGAAAAGAAATGAAGACAGCCTGAGAGACCTCTGGGACACCATTAAACACAAGAACATTCGCATTATAGGGGTCCCAGAAGGAGAAGAGAGAGAGAAAGGACGAGAGAAAATATTTGAAGAGATTATAGTCGAAAACTTCCCTAACATGGGAAAGGAAATAGCCACCCAGGTCCAGGAAGCACAGCGAGTCCCATACAGGATAAACCCAAGGAGAAACAACACACTGAGACACATAGTAATCAAATTGGCAAAAATTAAAGACAAAGATAAATTATTAAAAGCAACGAGGGAAAAACAACAAATAACATACAATAGAACTCCCATAAGGTTAACAGCTGATTTCTCAGCAGAAACTCTACAAGCCAGAAGAGAGTGGCATGATATACGTAAAGTGATGAAAGGGAAGAACCTATAACTGAGATTACTCAACTGGCAAAAATCTCATTCAGATTTGATGGAGAAATCAAAAGCTTTACAGACAAGCAAAAGCTAAGAGAATTCAGCACCACCAAACCAGCTCTACAACAAATGCTAAAGAAACTTCTCTAAGTAGGAAACACGAGAGAAGAAAAGGACTTACAAAAACAAACCCAAAACAATTAAGAAAATGGTCATAGGAACATACATATCAATAATTACCTTAAACGTGAATGGATTACATGTTGCAACCAAAAGACACAGGCTTGCTGAATGGATACAAAAACAAGACCGATATATATGCTGTCTACAAGAGACCCACTTCAGACCTAGGGACACATACAGACTGAAAGTGAGGGGGTGGAAAAAGATATTCCATGAAAATGGTAATCAAAAGAAAGCTGGCATAGCAACACTCATATCAGATAACATAGACTTTAAAATAAAGAATGTTGCAAAAGGCAAGGAAGGACACTACATAATGATCAAGGATCAATCCAAGAAGAAGATATAACAATTCTAAATATATATGCACCCAACATAGGAGCACCTCAATACATAAGGCAAGTGCTAACAGCTATAAAAGCTGAAATCGACAATAACACAGTAATAGTGGGGGACTTTAACACTTCACTTACACCAATGGACAGATCATCCAAAATGAAAATTAATAAGGAAACACAAGCTTTAAGTGACACAATAGACCAGATAGATTTAATTGATATTTATAGGACATTCCATCCAAAAACAGCAGATTACACTTTATTCTCAAGTGTGCGTAGAATATTCTCCAGGATAGATCACATCTTGGGTCACAAATCAAGCCTCAGTAAATTTAAGAAAATTGAAATCATATCAAGCATCTTTTCTGACCACAATGCTATGAGATTAGAAATGAATTACAGGGAAAAAAAGGTAAAAAACACAACACATGGAGGCTAAACAATACGCTACTAAATAACCAAGAGATCACTGAAGAAATCAAAGAGGAAATAAAAAAATACCTAGAGGCAAATGACAATGAAAACACGTCAATCGAAAACCTATGGGATGCAGCAAAAGCAGTTCTAAGAGGGAAGTTTATAGCTATACAAGCCTACCTCAAGAAACAAGAAAAATATCAAATAAACAATCTAACTTTACAACTAAAGGAACTAGAGAAAGAAGAACGAACAAAACCCAATGTTAGCAGAAGGAAAGAAATCATAAAGAACAGAGCAGAAATAAATGAAATAGAAACAAAGAAAACAATAACAAAGATCAATAAAACTAAAAGCTTGTTCTTTGAGAAGATAAGCAAAATTGATAAACCATTAGCCAGACTCATCAATAAAAAGAGGGAGAGGACACAAATCAATAAAATTAGAAATGAAAAAGGAGAAGTTACAACAGAAACCGCAGAAATACAAAGCATCATAAGAGACTACTACAAGCAACTCTATGCCAATAAAATGGACAACCTGGAAGTAATGGACAAATTCTTAGAAAGGTATAACCTTCCCAGACTGAACCAGGAAGAAATAGAAAATATGACCAGACCAATCACAAGTAATGAAATTGAAACTGTTATTAAAAATCTTCCAACAAACAGAAGTCTAGGACCAGATGGCCTCACAGGTAAATTTATCAAACATTTAGAGAAGAGCGAACACCCATCCTGCTCAAACTCTTTCAAAAAATTGCAGAGGAAGGAACACTCCCAAACTCATTCTATGAGGCCACCATCACCCTGATAGCAAAACCAGACAAAGATACTACAGAAAAAGAACATTACAGACCAATATCACTGATGAATATAGATGCAAAAATCCTCAACAAAATACTAGCAAACAGAATCCAACAACACATTAAAAGGATCATACACCATGATCAAGTGGGGTTTATCCCAGGAATGCAGGGATTCTTCAATATACGCAAATCAATCAATGTGATACACCATATTAACAAATTGAAGAATAAAAACAATATGATCATCTCAATAGAGGCAGAAAAAGCGTCTGAAAAAATTCACAACCCATGTATGACAAAAACTCTCCAGAAAATGTGCATAGAGGGAACCTACCTCAACATAATAAAGGCCATATATGACAAACCTACAGCAAACATCATTCTCAATGGTGAAAAACTGAAAGCATTTCCTCTAAGATCAGGAAGTAGACAAGGTTGTCCACTCTCACCACTATTATTCAAGATAGTTTTGGAAGTCCTAGCCATGGCAATCAGAGAAGAAAAAGAAATAAAAGGAATACAAATTGGAAAAGAAGAAGTAGAGCTGTCACTGTTTGCAGATGACATGATAGTATACATAGAGAATCCTAAAGATGCCACCAGAAAACTACTAGAGCTAAGCAATGAATTTGGTAAAGTAGCAGGATACAAAATTAATGCACAGAAATCTCTTGCATTGCTATACACTAATGATGAAAAATCTGAAAGAGAAATTAAGGAAACAATCCCATTTACCATTACAGCAAGAATAATAAAATACCTAGGAATAAACCTACCTTGGGAGACAAAAGACCTGTATGCAGAAAACTATGAGACACTGATGAAAGAAATTAAAGATGGTACCAACAGATGGAGAGATATACCATGTTCTTGGATTGGAAGAATCAATATTGTGAAAATGACTATACTATCCAAAGCAATCTATAGATTCAATGCAATCCCTATCAAATTACCAATGACATTTTATGGAACTAGAACAAAAAATCTTAAAATTTGTATGGAGACACAAAAGACCCTGAATAGCCAAAGCAGTCTTGAGGGAAAAACACAGAGCTGGAGGAATCAGACTCCCTGAATTCAGAGTATACTACAAAGCTACAGTAATCAAGACAATATGGTACTGGCACAAAAACAGAAACATAGATCAATGGAACAAGATAGAAAGCCCAGAGATAAACCCACGCACCTATGGTCAACTAATCTATGACAAACGAGGCAAGGATATACAATGGAGAAAAGACAGTCTCTTCAATAAGTGGTGCTGGGAAAACTGGACAGCTACACATAAAAGAATGAAATTAGAACACTCCCTAACACCATACACAAAAATAAACTCAAAATGGATTAGAGACCTAAATGTAAGACCGGACACTATAAAACTCTTAGAGGAAAACATAGGAAGAACACTCTTTGACATAAATCACAGGAAGATCTTTTTTGATCCACCTCCTAGAGTAATGAAATAGAAACTAAATAAACAAATGGGACCTAATGAAACTTAAAAGCTTTTGCACAGCAAAAGAAACCATAAAGAAGATGAAAAAACAGCCCTCAGAATGGGCGAAAATATTTGCAGACGAATCAACTGAGAAAGGATTAATCTCCAAAATATATAAACGGCTCATGCAGCTCATTATTAAGATAACAAACAACCCAATCCAAAAATGGGCAGAAGACCTAAATAGACATTTCTCTAAAGAAGACATACAGACATACATGTGCTACATTTCAAATAGCACATGAAATGCTGCTCAACATCACTAATTATTAAAGAAATGCAAATCAAAACTACAGTGAGGTATCACTTCACACCAGTTAGAATGGGCATTATCAGAAAATCTACAAACAGAAATATTGGAGAGGATGTGGAGAAAAGGGAACCCTCTTGCACTGTTGGTGGGAATGTAAATTGATACAGCCCCTATGGAGAACAGTATGGAGGTTCCTTAGAAACTAAAAATCGAACTACCACATGACCCAGCAATCCCACTTCTGGGCATATACCCATAGAAAACCATAAATTCAAAACGACACATGCACCCCAGTGTTTATTGCAGCACTATGTACAATAGCCAGGTCATGGAAGTAACCGAAATGCCCATCGACAGATGAATGGTTAAAGAAGATGTGGTACATCTATACAATGGAATATTACTCAGACATAAAAAGGAACAGAATTGGGTCATTTGTTGAGATGTTGATGGATCTAGAGCCTGTCATACAGAATGAAGTAAGTCAGAAATCGAAAAACAAATATCGTATACTAATGCATGTATGTGGAACCTAGAAAAATGGCACCAATGAACTGGTTTGCATGGCAGACGTTTAGACACAGATGTAGAGAACAAATGTGTGGACACCAAGGGGGAATGCCGCAAGGGTGTGTGTGTGTGGGTGTGATGAATTGGGAGATTGGGATTGACATGTATACACTGATGTGTATAAAACTGATGACTAATAAGAACCTGGTGTATAAAAAAATAAAATTAAATTTAAAAATTTTTAAAAATGGTTAAAATGCTAAAAAAAAATGCTGTAAAATATATAGTCTTTGTAGTACTTTATGGAGAGATGGGAGTGACCATTTTTATTGTTTATACATCCAGAGGTTTGCTCTTTATCTTGTGACAATATAAAAAAGAATCCTTGAACTTAACAATGAATTATGTACTTTTCTTTTGCAAAAATAAAACCGTTCCACATTTCTTAACCTTTTTTTTTCTTGGTAATAAACAGCTATGAATAGTATGAAACCTAGTACATATTTCCTAAAATCCTGTTGATTTAAGGTAAAAATGATTTAACTTTAACTTTAAAAAAGTTTTAACTGAATGAGAAAGCAACTAATTTCTGAAAGAAACTTTGCTACAGGGAGATTGTTTCGAAAATAGATGCTAGGAAATATTTCTATTGTTATGTGATTTTCTTGTCAAAAACAATGTGCATCACCTAGAAAAACTCTTGTATTGACACACTTAAAATACTTGGAAACAGTTTCCTTAGATTTTGAATGCATTTAATAAAAATGTAAAAAAAAAAAAAGAAAAAACAAAATGTATGGGAAGAGGTATCTCAGCCATTCACTGACCGTTCTTAAAGTCAGACCCCTCAATCCCATTGAAACAGGGCTAACACACATGTTTTAAAGACCTGAAGTTAAATCCTGTGTCTTAAAGGTTCATCCACTGCTTTTTTAAATATATATATAAATTTATTTATTTATTTATATTTGGCCGTGTTTGGTCTTCATTGCTGTGCGCGGGCTTTCTCTAGTTGCGGCGAGCAAGGGCTACTCTTTGTTGCGGTGCACGGGCTTCTCATTGCAGTGGCTTCTCTTGTTGCGGAGCACGGGCTCTAGGTGCGTGGGCTTCAGTAGCTGTGGCTTGCGGGCTGTAGAGTTCAGGCTCAGTAGTTGTGGTGCATGGGCTTAGTTGCTCCGCGGCATGTGAGATCTTCCGGGACCAGGGCTCCAACCCGTGTCCCCTGCATTGGCAGGCGGATTCTTAACCACTGCGCTCCCAAGGAAGTCCCCATCCACTGCTTTTTTAAACCTCTGAAATTACTTCCATGATGATGAATTCTGGTTCTACTGATATGTGACATTAGAAAAGTGACAAGGGATGTTTGAGAATTATGGCAGTGTGTACTTTGGAGAGGTCCCATTTTCTATATGTTAAGCTGCTAGGTTCACTCTTTATGTAATTCTGAACTGAAATGAAAATTAATATATGGTAATCAGAGTTCACCTCTTGAGAATACTTATCTTGAGAATACCACTTTTTTCTAAGTGTTCATTAGCAAAAGTAATAAATCCAATATTCTCTCCCAAATAATCATGCATTATAAAACTATTCCAGAACCAGGGTATAAATGTGCATCATCTGAATTAACTAAAGAACAATTTTTTAAAAAACTTAAAGATCAATTTTAAGCAGGTGCTAGGATTTTATTAACTATTTTTTTACTTTCCACAAAAGAGAGCCATCTGTCTTTGTCAATCAAGGCTCATACACTTCATTTAGAATTTTTGACATTTGTAGATATAAATAGAGCATGTGAATAAGAGCAGGATATTTAACCAACTCTTTTAAGCAGAGTTCTGAAGGATGGTGTTACGCACACTAATAATATGATTATCAAAATTGTTTCTGATGATGTATAGTATTGAAAAATGGGTCTGATGATTTCTTAGTCTGAACTCTACCTAAGGGAAATGGAAATAGTTGAAAAGATGCACAGCAGTTAAAAAGATCAGGATACTGAAAGAGCAGTTATCATTATTACAGTAAATTTGGTCTGGAACATTTGAAGATGAGCCTGAGCACTTGTTTGATAGCCATTGCTCTGAAGAAACCTGTGAATGATTTCCCTTGGAAGAAGAGTAAGGAAGATAATTCCAAAAGGACCTTCTTGATTACAGTTAATAAGCTTTCAGCCAGTAATGATGTCAATACACATGGAATAAACAAATTTCTGAAGTGGACTTCTGAATTCAATGGGTCCTCAGGGTTTTTCTTACGTAAAAATGGTCCTTTGTTTGTGTATCTTAAGAGTGGAGGTCTATATGTGTAGGTCCATTTGTATGTGGAAATTGGAATTCACATGTATGGTCTATCTAGAGAATACAAATTGTCACTTTCATGTACACTTAGTTATTTGCATTGATGTCTGTGAGATTAGATATTATCCAATAGGAATGGCATAGTAATTCTTATTTCATTTACATTTTATAGTTTTGTACCAGGTGTGTGTCACTTCATGTGTAGCACTTATGACTCAGAAACAACTCCATTTTAAGCCTGTATTTCTGAGTATATATGTGTTTGTAGGCTTCTATTTTAAGAATATAAAGTTCAATTCTATTCACCTGAACAGTGTTATTCAAGTGGGATATTGTGTGGGATAGCCTAGATCAGAGAACTATATTTGGTGAATGCCATGGTAATGAAAGACAGAGAGTAGGGCTTTGGAGCAAGACAGCTTGGCTTTGAATCCTGCTTACAGTACTTACTTGCTATTTGGCTTTAGTCCATAGTATCTTTACCTGTAAAATGTGAATAATGATGATAATAACACCTACTTCATAGGATATTTTTAAAGTTAAATGAGATAAAGAGTGAAAAGTACCTATATGTTACTTGAAATACACTGAACCATGAATAGCCAGCAGACATTATTGTAATTCTTTCTAGATCAGTGAACTTCATGAAAGGGGTGGTGATGGTGGTAGAACTGCCTTCTATTATATTTCCAACCCCACCAACTGCCTCACCCTTATGTGCCGTGGGCCAAAAGAGCAAAGAGATTACAGATGGGCTGGAACAAACCATTCCCTCTGCCTGAGAAATAATTTAAAATGAATTTTGAGGTTTAGTCTTCACAGTTCATCAATACTCTACCATTTAACAGACAGAATTAGAAGGCCTAAAGAGGAACGGCACATTAAGCTTTCAAAATTTGGTATTCCAGGGCAGTTTGGAAGAATTTATTCAAGATAGACATACGTGCCAGGAATGAAGAATAAAAATGAGGCATAGAGTTATTTAGAGAACATTCACCATTCCAAAAGGCAGTCTGGGTAATTCATAGCAAATAGTGGCAACTTTATAAGACATCATCTTCAATAAACATTTATAAGCACTCACCACGACCAAGACCATACCTGGCACTAGAAATTACTGAATGATTGCTTAACTCCAAGTTTCATTTTGGTTCTGGAGACATGGTCATGCATCGATGCATAAGGGAGTGTTCATAATGGGGAATGATCACAGTAAGATTTTATCATGACTACTGAAAAGCATGCCACACATGGTTTCCATTTTTTTTTTTTTTTTTTTTTGCGGTACGCAGGCCTCTCACTGTTGTGGCCTCTCCCGTTGCGGAGCACAGGCTCCGGACGTGCAGGCCCAGCGGCCCTGTCTCACGGGCCCAGCTGCTCCATGGCATGTGGGATCCTCCCAGATCGGGGCACGAACCTGTGTCCCCTGCACCGGCAGGCGGACTCTCAACCACTGCGCCACTAGGGAAGCCCCATGGTTTCCAATTTTTGATGAAGCAACTAAAAATACGATATGTTCAAATATGTCATATTCATCAATAAGACTTTATTTAATGTATAAGTTGTTCCAATGAAATTTTTTTTTTTATAAATTTATTTTATTTTATTTTTGACTGCGTTGGGTCTTCGTTGCTGCGCGCGGGCTTTCTCTAGTTGCGGCAAGTGGGGGCTACTCTTGGTTGCAGTGTACGGGCTTCTCATTGTGGTGGCTTCTCTGGTGGCGGAGCACGGGCTCTAGAGCACAGGCTCAGTGGTTGTGGTGCACGGGCTTAGTTGCTCCGCGGCATGTGGGATCTTCCCGGACCATGTCCCCTGTATTGGCAGGCAGATTTTTTAGCACTGCACCACCAGGGAAGCCCCCAGTGAAAATTTTAAAAGCCTTGTAAACAACACTGTCTTTGATGCTTTTTCTTTTACCATTTTATACTATTCAGTTTTTTGAGAACTTTACAACCAGTCATACACACACACATACACACACAGAGTGAAACCACACAAAAAGAGACTTCTCTCAGAAAAATGTTTAAAGATTCAAACTTTATTTTAAGCCACAGCAGAATGCTTCAGAGCAGATAGAGTGAGAACTAATGAGTTATCCATTTGCACCAAGACTCTACACTCTATCTTGCCAGTAGACTTGATATAATTCATGTTAGCCTGGCAAGAACAGATTAAGAATGGAAAGTGTGGGCTCACTCATACATTGTGTTTGGCTCATTAACAACATTAGTGTACCTTGCTAAGTAACTATATATTTCAGCATTGAATGCTATGCAAATGACATTAAAATTATCTTTTATTTTCAGGAAGGAGCTCTTAATTACTATATGGTTACATCTATCTTTAGTAAAATGTCTCATTTCTTCTTTTGTAGAAGAGAAACTAACAGAACAATACCCTAGACCAGGGGACTCCGCAGACTTTTTAGACAGGTCACAGGGATTCATTCTGTTAAAATGCAGATTCATTAGGTTTGGGGAAGAACCTGAAAAATTTTCATTTCTAACAACTTCCTGTTGATGCTTTTGCATGTAGTTCATGCACCATGTTTTCAGTAGCAAAACCTGAGCTAACACATTGGCTCACATAACTTCATTTTAAATGGAAGTACCTGAAATCTAGGGAAAAATGTGCCTTGGTCATTATTGTAATTTGGTTGCTTTGAGTTCCAGAACTATGAGGAAAGACATTCTAATCATCTTCTATGAACCTGTGACAGCAAATTTTATATTCCAGGATACTCCTTGTTTTATGTAAGAGTTCTTTCAGATTTCCTAACCTATGTCAGTAGTGAAGCCACATTTTTGTTTCTGTTGTAAAGTTATGAGGATGGCTTATCGGAAGGGAAGCCACACTCTGTAAACAAAATCTGAAATGTTTATTTCTATTTCTTTGCAAGTTAACATAGAAGACTGTGTTTTCAATCTTGGATCTTACAACCTGTTGTCTTATTTTAGTGCTTCATTTATTATGTATTGGGTTAAAATTTTAAAAGAGTATCAGATATAGTTTACCTTTTATATACTTCTTTTTTCTTTGCATCCTGAAACATTTCTCCCAATAGAACTAGTTTAAGAAGCTGAGGCATGTTGCCCATTGAAAGAAGCGCAGAAATAATCTAAAGGGAATGAAGAGTCAAATTCTTGGCTTTTGAGCTCCCAGGTAGACTTTAAAAATCTACTGCCAAGTCAATAGTCTGAAAGTCAAAGCTCTTTTGAGTTGGAATGGGTAGAATTTATTCAGAGAGAACAGTTTTGTTTTGTTTTGTTTGAATTCCAAAAGATGGGCTCTGAATATCAAGAGCAAAACCTGGAGGACTCAGGGCACAGGGTTTACACAATAAACCACAGACTGGGGAAGACTATAGGAATGACATGAAAGCATTGTGCCCACTCAAATGGAGCCAGCTTTGTTTTGATCAGTGGTTGAGAGAAGAAGATCAGAGGGATTGTGACTAGAACTCAGAGGCTGCCTGGAATCATGGTCTGGGTGTAGGGGTAGATAGTGGGGCTGGAGACTATATAAAACACAGATATGTCTAGGGGAATGTGGGAGTAGAAGAGTCACATGCCCTCCCTTACCAGGTATAGTTGGTGAGGCTACCAACCTCTCTGGATCACTGGTATCTAGTATGTTGTTGGAAGAACAGAGCAGCAGAGGCTGAGAGGAGTACCTTGGACACTTGGCCCGGTGGACTCTCTCAAAGTGCTGTCCTATTAAGTTGGGGTAGGAGATCTTACAGCCTGGGTCAGGGTGAGGAATAGATACATGCTTGGACTGGGTAAAAGTACTATTGAGGCCATTAGCAGAAAATATCGATATCTTATGAAGGAGACTAGATGAGATGAGTTACATACAACGTGGAGAATTAAGAGTCCTGGGCAAGATGTCCAACAATAAAAACAGCCCTTCAGAACATAGATTACCTCCAGTAAGAAAGGAAAGGGAAGTCAGATGGGGATGGGAGTGGTGGAAGAATCCTAAGGAGTGACTGCAATTGGCTGAGTTGTATTAAACAGAGATCAAGGTTTAATGTAGAAGTGACGCTGGTTAACTTGAATTGCAAAGACTGAGTTATTCTTTCATTGTTGGGAATAGAGGAATTGAAGCTCATGAGGTAAATTCAGTTTAACAGTGTGTTGACTGAAAAGAAGTGCACAACTTAAAAGGTGAAAGTTATGTTTTATTTGGTGGACAAAACTGAGGACTTAAGCCAAGGACACAGCATCTCAGATAATTCTGAGAGACTTCTCCAAAGAGGAGGGTGGGGAGAGCTAGAATATATAGGAGTTTTTGCAACAAAACCAGGTGGTTGGAACATGAAAAGATTACTATTTCTAAAAGAAAACCAGATATCTCAAGGTAAGGAATTTAGTGCTTTTCTATGTATGGGAATATGCAAGAGTCTGGGCTCACTGAAATCATTACTTTGATATGCACCTCAGCTATCTGGGGCCAGCATCCTGTGTTTTCTCATCCTGAGTCTTCGCAGGGTACACCATAGGGGTGACTGCAGCAGTTGACTGCTAGATGGCAGGCATTCTTTGTTTCCATCCTGAGGTCCCTCAGGGCTCACTGTTGGGGCAGCTGTAATGTGGTGGCTTGATGGCTGCAACAGCCTTTGTTTACTGATATGACAGACAATATCTGAGTTCTCAAATGTCATAATAAAGTTACAATTTATCAATCTGAGCTCTGTGCCTATGTCAATTCGTAATCTCCATAGTAAGATGATGACAATAATAATGCCAGCCCTGCTTACTTCCATTTTAAATGGAGAAAAAAATTCCTATAGAATTTTTAGAGTAGGTATTAACTTTAGGATAACTAAGTCACGTCATCCCCCTTCTCATAATCTTTGAACACTTCTCCTTGTTCTCAGAATAAAGCCCTAAACCCTTCACATGGCCTTAGAGACCCACCTGTCTTGCTGCTTGCCGACTCTGCAGCCCCATCTCGTTCTGTTTGCCCCTTGCTACCTTTGTTCCAACCAGACATTGTTTTTGGTTTCTTAAACTTGACCTACACTTTTCCCACCTCAAGGCATTTTCAGATGTTATTCTCTCTGCTTGAAAGACTCTCCTTTTCAACCATAGGTAAAGTTTCCTTGCCAAATGGTTCCATATCACTCTGTACTGCTTCTTTTTAGTATTTATCACAATTGAAATAGATTTTTGTTGCTGTTGTGGAGAATGTCAGTCTTTCTCATAGGCTCTAGGCTTCAGTAGTCCAGAGACCATGTCTGTCTTATTTGCTGATGTAGCCCCAGTGTATAGCACAGGCCTGACATGTTATAGTCACTAATATTTGGGGAACACACGAAATGAGTGAATGAATGGTTTGATCTGATACTCTCATTTTACTTAAGAAGATACAGTGTCTGACATGGTACATATATACAATGGAATATTACTCAGCCATAAAAAGGAATGAAATTGGGTCACTTGTAGAGACGTGGATGCATCTAGAGACTGTCATACAGAGTGAAGTAAGTCAGAAAGAGAGAAACAAATATCATATATTAGCACATATATGTGGAATCTAGAAAAATGGTACAGATAAATCTGTTTGCAAGGCAGAGATAGAGACACAGACGTAGAGAACAAACGTATGGACACCAAGGGGGGACGGGAGGGTGGGATGAATTGGGAGATTGGGATTGACATATATACACTAACTAATATGTATAAAATAGATAACTAATGAGCACCTGCTGTATAGCACAGGGAACTCCACTTCGCTGTACGGTAGAAACTAACACAACATTGTAAAACTATACCCCAATTAAAAAAAAAAAAAGAAGATATAGGGTCTGATGAGACTGAGTTTTCTAGTTGCTTAACTGTAATCAAAGTTGTTTTATTATACCTTGGGGAGAGGATGGGAGAAAAATTCAAAGATACTAAAAACACAATTAAGAATATTGTTTAGTTTAAGAAATCATTAATTACCCCATCCCCTACTGTTCCAATCTTTTTTGTTATGTATTATGTTTATTTGTCAAACCTGCTCTTAAAAGAATCATTGGTTTTACTTTTATTGTATTTCAGATTACATGTTATGGTTAGAATGTCACACTATTTTATTTTTTAAAAGAAAATTGGTCTCTTTGGTTCGCTTATTAAGTTTTGTGGCTTTTTTAAAAGATGAATACCCACCAGACCAACGATTGGCCTCCATAGGTGTTTTTCCCCCATGTTAACCAGAAAGCCATATGATATTTTGAAAAGATGTTTGCTATACCTGGAAGAGTGAAGCAGTAAAGAACAATGAGGCAGCCAAAAATGTCACTAGATAAATGAGTCCCAGCTTGTATTCTCTTATACAAGATTACACAATTTTAAATTGCACTAAATTGGTACTGATCTGGCAATCTTGTCTTTGATATGCTTTGAGTCTTAAAATTCTACAGACTGTAGACTTGAGGGGCACTCACACCAGGTTTGAATGAAATGTATTTACAGCACAGTGGGAGAAAAGTATTATTTTATTCCTGGTTTTCTCTATGCTTCTTAGTGTGGAAGCAGTGGAACCAATGAAACCTTATCAATATTTAGCATCTCTTCTTTAAAACGACAAGCTTTAGAAAAATAATTCAATATCAAGGTAAATAACCATAGCTCTGACTGCCCAGGTATGTTTTAAACATTGTTTGAGGAAAGAGAATATTTCTCCTAAGAAAACTATATGAATGTCAGACAACAATTTTTTTCCATAAGGCCTTATAAATAATAACTAATACTGTGCTAGGACAATAGAGGATTTTCTCAGTCTCCTCTGGGTGCCAGGTAGAATACTGGCTGTTAGCTCATATTTATGACAAAGTATTATTTTTCTGCTAAAACAGATGGATTTTGAACTGACATTTTGACATCACAGGAAAATACATACTGTCCTTTCAAACACCCCTCTTGGATACATCAGGAAAGCAACTATTAAGTGAAATGTATGACAGCAGGACTTCATTCTGCTTTTCTTATTCGAGTGTTTATTTGTTTGAATTGGCCATAGATAGGTTCCTAAGGATTTGAGCTGTGTTGGAAATGATTTGATTTAAGTCAAACAACAAACACAGTCACACCTTGTCACCACTTCCCAAATGACTTTTTTCAGGGAGGGGCCCCCTTCATGAACATAATGTAGTAAGTTCAGAAAAGCTTTCCTGGTGATTGTTTCATTTGCAAGATATATTTAAACCTGGAAAATGACATAGGAATATTTACCAAATACAGATATTAAAGTAATTTCTACTCCCATAAATGTGAATGCGGAAGTGTTTAGAGACAAGTCCTATGTGAGTTTGAAAATAGCATATACATATTACCAAATAGAGATATTACCAGAATAATTCTGTATCTGTATATCCATAAATGTAGACTTAGAGAAATGTTAAAGGTATGATTACAGAAATATTTACTCAGGGAAATTATCACCATGAGGATTTTATTGTAACTGTATGTGTGGGGTGGGGTGGGTAAAGTAAGACTTACTGATTATTGCATTTTATTAGGTAGAATTAATTATGTGCAGGGGAATATTCAAATATATTTTATTTTTTATATGAAAACTTCCTGTTGTTCTTTATGTGCAGACTTCTCTAAGTTTTCACACATTTGAAAGATTAGGTTTGTTTTCTGAACCACTTAGTAAGTTTATCCCTTTGGATTTATTTTCCATTCAAAGATGAGATTGTTTCCAATGTAAAGCTACACCTTGAGCATTTTGACAGCTCAGCTGAAGACGTTCCTTCTGGTCATGCTGGCCTTATACACACTTACCCCCTGCCCATATGAACCATTTTAGTAAGCTGTAGATAGTTGTACCTTTTACTTCAATTCCTCTGAAATCATTTTCAATCATTTTGATGAAAGCTCTCAGTTCCTTATTCATTTTTATCTTTCAAAAAGGCTCAAAAGGCACTGCATTCTCATTTGCATACCCAATCCTTCCTTTCAGTCTTGAATTATTATTAACAGTACATTTTGCTCTCTACTGTAAACTTAAGACTGTAAAAGAGTACTGTTTTGTTGAGACTATCAGTAAATATCTTTATCTGCAAAGATATTATTATTACTATTGATATTAATATTACAGACATTTAGTTGTGATTTTTTTCTTAACAACTTGATTTGTAAAGCTGTTTAAAAATTATATTTAGTTTACATTAGCTTTATCCTTTAAAAATCATGTTTCTAAATCTTGTGGCTAATACTTCAGTGAACGGACGTTTCAAAGTCCCTTTTCCTTTATATGAAACCAGTTCAATCAGCAAAGTAAAAGTCAGAGCTTTGACTCTTTTTTAGATTTCTTCTTATTTGAATGATCCACCTTTCCCTATAGTGATCACAGTGAATCACTTGAAAATGAATATGCCAAGGTAAGTGTATGTTCGAGAAAGTTTGGGTATTTTTAAGTTGCCTGTTCATATAGTTTAGACCTCAAATTCATATGAACCTGGTAATTTAATCAAAAGGATGATGCTGTCCAGAAATTATTTTGAATTCCTAAAATATGCCAGGTACAAGCACTATGTCATTTCAGTCATACAGATGGGGAGGACTCCATACACATGAGGAAACTGATGCTCAGCAAGGTTGAACAACTTGCCTAGTGTTACACCTCTAAAAATGACAGGGTGGGAGTCAAATCTGAGTCTTTCTGGTTCCAAAGATGGTGATCCACTGAATTATTGGATTAGTTTCTTTCATGTTTGCTTTTCTTACCTATAATGCTAAAAAAAAGAGGTTCTTTCAGATTCTTGGATAGTGAACCTATCTTGGATAGGGTTTTTTTTCTCTTCAACTGCATTTTTAAATGATTTAATGAGAGAAATAGTTTAGTTGAAACTGAAAATTTAAGATAAGAGACTCAACATTCATGAATTTCAAAATTCAAGCATTGCCCCCATCACAAGAAACTATCTCTTTTTTTTGTTAATTTTTTTTTATTAAAGTATAGTTGATTTACAGTGTTGTGTTAACTTCTGCTATATAGCAAAGTGACTCAGTTATACACTGATATACATTATATAATGTATACATTATATACATTCTTTTTAATATTCTTTTCCATTATGGTTTATCCCAGGATATTGAATATAGTTCCCTGTGCTATACATAAGACCTTGTTTTTTATCCATGAAACTATCTCTTAATAGGCCATTGTATTTGGAGATAGCAATTAGAGAACCTCGGGTTCTCAAGTTACAGACATATTTTACATGTTATTAATAACATATAAATATTAATATTTTAAATATTTTACTAACTATTTAACTGTTCGGTTTACTTCTACCACTTGTAAGGAGTAACTGTGAACAGCTATCTTGTGGGATGTCCTGGTTACTTTGCTCTTTTTCTCAGGGAGCCATGTTATGATACTGGCTAGAGTTTGTTCTGAATTTCAGATAATGATTGACAGTGAAATAATAATTAATATTTGTAGAGTTTATACAGGATATATAGTAAAGATGGTGGAAAAGGAACATATGTCAAGATATTTGCTAATATATAGACGGATTGTTCAGACACTGACTCATCTCATAGAATGATAGAGGTCAATGAGTATGAACAGTAAAATATTCTTCATTTGGTTGAGGAGAATGAAGTCTAAAGGAATAATTAATTGATAGCAGAGCCCAGTCAAAAACCTGTTTCTTCACAGAGCTGATCAGGGAAGGGGCCATGATTTGAACTCAGGATGTTTGATTCTGTATCCTATCCTGTCATGCAGTCCAAGGGTTCTCGATGTCTCCCAAGTAGGCCACAGAGGAGGAGGCCTGGTTCATACGTGTCCTTCCAGAGGGCTCTGGGTCTTTTAGGCAGAGCTTGGATAAGAGTTACCCCCTAGGACTGAACTTGCATGGTGTCCCCATAGTTGTAGAGTAAGCAGCCTTGGCACATACAGCCCCCATCTCCAATCCTATCCAGTAGTTTGTGCTGCTTCTGTGGAATTACTGCCTGGGACTGCTGGCTCAGGACCATTGTGCCTACTTGCTGAAGCTCTGTGCAGACAGGTGCAAGTTTCTCCTCCTTGGTGGGTCCCTTTCTTCTCCTAGGGGTTGGCCAAGGCCCCTACATGGTCCATGCCATTCCTAGTCAGGCACATGGCTCAGAGTGTTTCCTCCTATTCTACGGGTTCATGTAAGAGATTGTGAGATTCATGGGGAATACGAGGAGACTGAGGTACAGAGAAGGGAAGGGACTTGCTTGCAGTCACAGAGCCAGGAAACAGAGCTGATAAGAACAGAATAGTGATGTAGCCATTTCTTCTTTACAGCAAAGCTAGGAAAGGGATTGATTTTTTACTATCTTACCTCATGAGGAAGCTGAGCCTTGTTCAAGGTCACATAGCTGGTAAGGATAACAACAGGAATAATAATACTAATATACTAACAAATTTTGTGAGTTACAGTGTGTTAAACATCATCGAATGCTCATGATTCTAGGAGGTTGATGCTATTTGCAGTTGAGGAAATTGAGGCTCAGAGAAGTGGAGAAACATGGAAGTCGCATGGCTAGTAAGTAGGGATGGAAGTAAAAAAAGCTAACATTTACGGCACACTTAGTGTACGCCAAGCACCTTGCTGTTTAATTCTCACAGCCCTATTGGGAGAACAGTTGCAATTAATCAAGTCTATAGGTGAGGAGAATGGGGCTTAGAGAATTTATTAGATGAAGGTGACACAGTTAATAAATGGAAATATAAAAACAGTAATAGTAATCATAAGCTAACATTTATTGAGCACTTACTCTGTGCACAGTAATATGTCATGTTCTCTCATGTTCAGAGAATTAAGGGACTTGCACAGGGCCACACAGCCAGGAGTGGAAAAGCAGGGATTTGAATTCAGATCTCTGGAGAGGGAGATCCTTCTGTGGGAGGGGAAGTTGAAAAATATGGAGGCCCTTCAACTGGGAAGACATTGGCCGCTTGGGGGTCTTCCTGGAGGGCATCTGTGTTTGGAGGGTGGCATCCTTACCTACAGTTTCAGTTGCATCAAAAACAGCATGAGCTCCAAGCCAAGCACAACTCCTGTGGCACAGCTCAGCCACCCAAAACCAAAACCGGCCACTGGCTTCCAGGTGACATCATGTACAGCATCAGGGCACTGGCCTGATGTTGTGACAGTGAGTACAAGGACAAGGAGGACAGGGAACCCCATGGCAGGGGCAAAGTGGCTGAAGACAACAGCCTGCAGAGGGTATGGAAGAGGGATGACTTTGCAGGTCTGCCCGCGGCCTCTACTCCTGGTGGGTCTCCATTTGTGCCCTTTGGACTCTGGTCCCTACAATGTTGAGAATGTCCTGTCAGGGGCAAGAGAAGAGGACCCTGAAGTCCTTGGTCAGCAGCCTGGGGCTTCGCATGCATCCTGCATTGCCCCCTAGCCCCAAGAGATTGACCCCAGGACACCTGTGACATTGCAGCTTTCTCAAGGTCCAAAGAGGCAAGAGGAGTGGGTACACTTCCTGGCCGACTGAGAAGAGAATTCTCAAACGCCTCATACCTCTCTGTTTAGTCCTATTTTACAGATTTGGAAAGTGAGTTTCAAAAGTGGGGAAGGGACTCAAAACAATTTTATTTTTGTCCTCTGACTTTTTATATCTTATTTTCTACTCTGATATATTGTTTTTTTGATAACCTTAAAATCACCACCGAGAGTCTATAGTTTAAACTATATTTGTTTGAACAAATGTAGAATCTTTTATATGTACTAGGAGTCTTTTGTATATAGTAGGTATTCAATGAATATTTGTTGATGTAGATATTTTAATTAGAAAGAAAATGGGAAGAAGCATCTTCATACTATTTTAGAGATCCATGAGTTCTCTTGATAAAAGGATTTAAATTGAAGGGCTATCCAAAAAACAGGGTCAGATAATAAACCCCACAGTTAGGAAGAAAGAGTTTGTTAAGGATAAGGCCCCCCAGACTATGAGATTTAGGGTCCTGACAGATGGAGAAAGTGGATTTAAGGGGATATGAAAGCAAATGTGCCTATTCAGCTGCTGATCAGAAAATGACAGATGGATTCACTGAGAAAGCTGAAAAGGCACACCAGAAGAAGAAAACAATACTATTATTTAAGATATTGGGGACATTCTTCACAGATCTTTTCTGGAAAAACCAGCAGGCATGTTTATCCCCTGATTGAGGCACTGAATACGTTTCAGTCAAAGCAAAATGAATTGACCTAATAAAACTTTTCAGAGCAAAAGTAAAGAAAAATAGGAGACATTATAGGCAGTAAGCATTTTACCTTTGTACAGTTGGCAGTGTCAGTGAGCAATCACATTAGCCATCTTAAGGTGATGCCTCTCAAAGTGTCCTTTTAGGGGTTCTGTGGGGTCAAACTTTTTGTAATAATACTAAGGTGTTATTTGCTTTTACTACTAAAAATTCTCTCATGGGTACACAATAAAACATTTCCAGATGCTACTTAAATTGTGATATCATAACCAATTGAATGCAGAAGTAGATATGTGAATGTAGCTGTCTTCTCTTTAATAAAGATACTAAAGAGATTTCCAAAAATATAAAACAATGCCACTCTTCTATTTTTTCGTTTTATTTGGTAATATAGTTATTTTTCACTAAAAAACATTATTTATGCTAACATATGATGAGTTTATTACTTTTCTCTTAAAATGAATTAATAGGCTTCCCTGGTGGCGCAGTGGTTGGGAGTCCGCCTGCCAATGCGGGGGACACGGATTTGTGCCCCGGTCCGGGAGGATCCCACATGCCGCGGAGCGGCTGGGCCCGCGAGCCATGGCCGCTGAGCCTGCGCGTCCGGAGCCTGTGCTCCGCAACGGGAGAGGCCACAACATTGAGAGGCCCGCGCCCCGCAAAAAAAAATAAATAAAATAATAATAATATATTTTTAAATTCTCAGCTTTAATTTCAAATGTTAATAGACAAAATCAACATCGAAAATAGCTCTTAGGGCCCTCTATAATTTATAAGAGTATAGAGAGATCCTGAAACTAAAAAGTTTGAGAACCTCTGCCTTTAGGGATATAAGAATGTTTCTTCTAAAAATTGTCTGTGTATGACAGAGACTGTAAATGATCATCATGCCCGTTTCTCTTCTCCTTTTGGAGAAGGGAGGAGTATACATCCTCATAGCCCTATGATAGAGCAAACCTATGTTGTTGGTTCTAGCAATGTGTTGTGGGTGGCAATGACACGTGTCACTGTCTGTCAGAACATTTGGTGGCTGATAAGAGATTCTTAAGAACTCTGCTTTCCTGCTATCGTGACCACGGAAGCACGTGTTGACATAAAGGTGCAAAAGATTAAAGCAGACGGGGATACTGGGCCAGCTCTGGGAGGAGAACCCCTCTGGAGAACCACCTGGACTGGCAGTAGACCTAGCATGAGCTAGAGAAAAATGTTGTTAGTGATAAATCCCTGAGACTTGAAGGCTATTTAATACTCCTGCGTAAACTAGCCTATCCTGGCTTGTACCTGACTTTTCATGGGAAAACCAGCACGGGCAGACAATTTTAGGGGATTATTATCCTGAGAGCTAAAGGAAAGTCCTCATACTGTTAGAATAAAAGATGATTCAGAGTAGTTTTTTAAAAAAATGTCATTTATATTTTTTGATGCTTTAGAGGTAATTATTTTAAAAAATGACATCAGGCTCTATGTAACTAATGTGTCGAATATGGATAATACGTAGGTCCTTACTCTCGAGGAATGTGACCTAAATGCTCTTCTGTTATTTTATTATCATTTGTATTTACAGAAAGCAACGTTCCCCTGTGTATTTATTAACTCTTTGAATAATAGTTATTAAATGATCAGTATGCAGTACTTTGTTGGGAATGTTACAATGACAAAGACAGTCTTCAATGTCACCACTTAACATAGAGGAAGAAATTGAGAAAGGCAAAGGGTAAAGTCTACATGCCAATTGGGTTTGCACATTTCAAGAGCTTTCTAGGAAGTCCCTCCCAGGACTTGGGCTTACATCTTGTTGGGCTCTCTGAGCTATTAGGAAGGCTGGAAATCATAGTGTTTTTTTGTTGGGCACATTGACACCCTGAAAAAAATTGGTTCTTGTTAATAAGGTGAAGAGTAGATTGATACTGAGTAGGCAGCCAGATGCATCTTCCACACTGACCCTTGGTCCTTTTGAGGATCTCATCACCTCAGTTGTACAAAAAAATCTGGACTCACATGCACTGCCAAGGCACAAAGTCCTCAGTCCCCAGTGACCAGAATATCACTGAGTCACCTGCCACCCTGCTCCACGTGGCTGTTTCAGGTCTATTGGCATTCTACTTACGTGTTACTTTTTGGGGTAAGGTTGTCTTTGAAAACTGCAGTAATGTACCACACAGTTATTCTCCCCCCTGGACTCTGCTCTGGGAGCCAAGCCCAGGTCCTCTTTGCTCTTGGACCCACAGATCTCTGTTCTCTACCCCCTCCCTGACCCCATGACAGAACAGTTTCTTTCTAATAGCAGGGATATCCGTCTTCCTTCATGATGCAAACCTAGGCATTTTGCCTACACCTAGAAATCCTCTCCACCCTTTGGAAGCAGGAGGATTCATGGGATGTTTTTCCTTTCTACTCTAATGCACCACTTCCTGGAGCAACATTTACATCACCAACTACCTGTATGAATAAAAGAGAGGGAGAAGAAAATACAAGTTAATATCATAAAGTATCATTCTATCATATAAGTGATTGGGTTTTCAATATAATGTTGTAAGGGTTCTCATATGCATAGGCACAGTACGCTCTGGGAAGCCCTAGGAATAAGTTCCAGGGAGTCTCAGCAGTCCTTGAAAAAGTTGGTGTCTAAACTGAAAATTCAGTAGAATTTATCCAGTTGAAAATAAAAGATGCGGGGAGAGAAGAGGGAGGAAGGGAGAGACTGAGAAGTACTCTAGAGAAAGGAAATAGCACGTGCAGAAACAAGATAAGTATGAAGAGGTCAGGGGATTGTCAGTAGGTCAGTATATGGCTTGAAAGTACAATGTGAAATAGAGAGTGATGTGATGGAGAAGGAGTGAGAGAGGAAAATAGCTCATTTGGACTTTATCCAGGGGGAACCTAAGCAGCCCTAACAATTATGCGTAAGATATCTCTGGCTACAGTATGAAAAATGGATTCAAGCTGTGCAAGACTAGAGTAGGGACACCTTTTAGAGGTCTGTTGTAATTATTTTGGCAGAAGATAATGTCAGGTTGACATAATGTCATAGCAGTGGGAAGGAAATAATTGAATTGGAGTGTTATTATGGATATAGAATAATTGCAACATCGAAAATCAACAGTTGTCTTTGGATTGTCAATTGAGTGTGTGTTGGTGACATTTTGAGATAAAAAACACAGGAACAGGATCAAATTCTATGAGGTGACTCTACTCTCTAAAACTCCCCATTTCCTGCTTTCTTTGTTTTTAGAATTTATCATTATCTGTTCCATTTTATTTTTTCCTAGTTTGTACATACCCACTAGAATATAAACTCCTTGTGTAAGACATTCGTGAAAGTTTTTTCTCTATTGTATCCCCCACTTCTAGAACAATGCCAAGCACATAGTGGCTACTGAGTAAATATTGGTTAAGTAATTGAGTGACTGACTGATTGACTGCCTAAATGAGTAAGAATGGGCCAGTAGTAAAATAAATAAGGTCAGTGTTGGACCTGCCAAATGTGAGTTGCCTTTTGGCATTCCTTTGGGATGTCCATTACACTTTAGAGATAAAGATATGGAGTTCAGGTGAAGTCTCTGATATAGAAATATTGGGTTGGCCAAAAAGTTCATTCAGCTTTTTCCATAATATCTTACAGAAAAAAACCCCAAATGAGCTATTTGGCCAACCCAATAGAACTTTGGGAGGTCTACAAAATATAAGTAGTCTTTGAAACAATGAGAGTGAATGAGATGTTCATCCTGTAATTCAGTTCTTGATTAAAGAAAATACCCTATCATTCTTCTTTGCAGCTACTGTTGCTCCTGATATAAATTTCCTTTATTCATCAATGAGAACATGAAAGATTTGTCTTTGTAGTCACCTTCCCTACACTTCACTCCTTCAATCTTTTCCTCACCAGGAATGCAGTCCCTTCATTGAGATGCAACAATTCTTATATTTTATTTCATAACTTACAAATCATCTTCTATCTTACAGCTTAGGTTACTTAGGTACCTCTGGAACCTTACAAGATTTGGTGATTGATAATTAAGTAGTTCCCAGAAGCAAAGGAAACTTATCGTACATTCTTTGCAGTCTTATATAAATGCTCTTGAAAAAAGTTATACTCATCTAAGTATTTTCCTAACACCTCATTTTCATTCTTTCTAATTATTCCTCTTTACATTTTTAAATGACCTACACCTACACCTAAATGTTTCTCTCAGGAGAAAGAGTTTAAGGTATAAGATAAATATTGGCTTTTTTTTTTCTCTCGCTCTCTCTTTTGCTGTGTATGGCCTCTAATTTGCCATCATTTGTAATTATAGGGAATTCAAACATCTGCCCACCAGTCAGAGACAGAGCCAAATTTTGTGAATGAGTCCTATAAGGTAGAGTTTAGTGCCAACTCTCTGCAGAAGTTGTTTTGGGGATGGCTTAATTGTTTTTTCTTCTTTAGAGTAAATATGAGAGGAGTTCTCAAATGTGTGAGAAGTGATGATGCTCATAAAAGCAGGGCATGTGCCTGAGGAACTGGTGGAGGCCAGGAATCACTAGTGTGTTATTTTCATCCCAGGCAACAAGGTGCACTACAGCGGTCTTAGGAGGCTCAGGACAGGAACATGAGGTGGGGATACTAAATTGACTGATTTTTGTTACCAGAAGAAATATTTCCAGGTTTTAAATGACAGTGTAATTGTTTTCTTATAACTTTGAGTTAACTGAAACCTATTTCTATGTAAGATCTTAAAAGAGCTTGGGGGTCAGGGATGCGATAAGGAAACTGTCTGCCTAGTATTATTTTTCTCAAGAAACTATGTCACGTTAGGCTGAGATTCCTTAAAAGTGACCCGGCCTCTTGTGGCAGGTTCTGTTCACCCGGTGTGAGTGACGGCTATAAGGCTGTTAGAAAATTGTTTGTGGTCAATCTGTAAATGACTCTGGAAACATGAATGAGACCATTGAAAACTTGGCTTTACCATATAAATTGTAACATTTGTGAAGTCAGGGACTATGCATTCTTTAAAAATATACTATTCATCATGTATCACAGTGCCCTGTACACATAAAAAATATATGTTGATCATTCATTTAGTAATTACACAAATAATTTGAAATCATGCTTTAATATATGACTTTTTTGGTAGAAACTCAGCACTTACTGTATGCTGGGTATTCATTTTTATTTTTTAATTATTTAACTTGCACATTTTATAAGTAAAAAATTGAGGTACAGAGTAAGTCACCCAGAAAATCATCAGTTGAGTTTTAAATAGAACCAAGCACTTCATACTCTGTCTTTGCATTAGATAGTAGAAATGATTATTAAAATGTTTTCTTGTGGATAGAGTAAGCTTACCTTTACAGAATCAATTATTCCTCAACTGTAAGATGAACGGTTTTCTTCTGCTTATCTCTCCCTTTTTTTTTTTTTAATTTCTTAAGAGTTCTCCTTATCTCTTAAAAACTCTTAGAGATCAGCAGATACTCATTAAGAGAAAGTCTTGTGGGTGGAACATGGATCCACAAGACAAGAACTTGTAGTACAGTTCCTAATAATTGTTTGAAGCTCTGAGCAAGGGTCTCTATACTCCACATCTTACCCTTCATTCCATCCACAATCATAAGAAATTCTGACAGAGTTAAAAAGCTTTTAAAGAAACAATTTTATCTTCTCATACCTTTGGGGGGAGGTAATGATAAAGTAATTATTGTGCATAGAAACAACACCAGCTTTGCATTGAAAATCCAGTAACAAATTGCAAGTGAGGCCTAATAAACATAGTTTATTTCCTTCCAGTTTAAAAGTCCCATAAGTTCCAAAGGCAGATTGTTCTTTAACCCTTATTTCAAAAAGTTTTTTTTTTTTTAAATCCCTAGCACCAGTCCCTACATTGGTGAATAACATGATTTTAGATTCAAGCCCATTTCCTACCTCAGGCTTAACATTGAAAGTCACAATTTTAATAGAATAATTCATTTTAGAGAGGTAGGCAGCCAAGCAATCATGTTAGCTACTGCTATTTATTAATAATAAATATAAAATGCCAAGAGAAAATATACATTCTTAAGTCAATCAGACAATGTGGCTTCAGGAACTACAACACAAAATCTTTCAGTTGTTTCTTGAAAACATTGGATCATCAAATTCAATATTGATTGAAAAACATCTGTAAGCACTGGCATGGAATACACAATGCATCTCATTGTAGAGTCTACACAGTGAATGCATTTTATGTCAGGGTATGTACATGTGTAGCACAACGAATCAGTATGTAGGAAAGTGGGACTTGTGGTTAAGGACGTGCTCAAGTGGGCTGAATTACTTTCACATACCTGGCTCTCAGTGATGCCGTGTGATTTAATGTTGCTCCTCCTGATCTATTCACTTCTGTGTGACAGAAGCTTCTAAGGAAGGTCAATTGTATGTCTAAGAGATTATGACAGATGAGTTATGGTTTCAAACAGGTTTGGCTTTTCCGCTACCTTAGAAAATGAAATAGCTTTTGATTTATAGTCATTTTACATTAATATGCATTTCTCTCTTACATTTCATTTGAAATTGGGCAGGCCAGGTTTACACATTCCATATGACTTCTTGAGGTGCCTACTGAATTACGTATTTTAAGCAAATATTCTAAGTTGACATCAGGTGCAAACAATGAGAGAATAAGTAAGAGACTCTGAATTTCCCTGGCTATTAATAGCAACATTAAAGGCATAGAGACCTCTG
This sequence comes from Delphinus delphis, assembly GCF_949987515.2. Taxonomy (NCBI): domain Eukaryota; kingdom Metazoa; phylum Chordata; class Mammalia; order Artiodactyla; family Delphinidae; genus Delphinus; species Delphinus delphis. The sequence continues at coordinate 89,102,199 of NC_082685.1, read as the reverse complement.
TATGACATGCTAGTCTAAGTGTATTTCTCTGTTAATAATCTTGTACCCAACAAAATTTTTAAAAAGGCACCACATTAGAGATTCTGCAATATCAGACATGAGATTTTTTTCTAAACTGTCATTAAGTTGGGAGATAAATTTTCAGGTGTCTGGGTCTTCGTTGGCAGGAAACCGAATCCCACATTTTATAAATGTATCAATAGTAGAAGAGAATGCATTTTCTTCTACCTACTAAAATGTACTATTTCCATTTCTGGGTGGTCTTGTGATTTTCCTTATTTCCAAAACTGTTCCTGGCTTACTGGATAGAAACTTCACATGCTTCTGCATCCTCTTTCACTCTGGAATATTCTTCAAGGGCACTCTAACTCAGGATTTAGTGAGATAGGAAGAATGTCAACTGATAGTCATACCACCGAGGTTGACTGCAGCTTTTGAGCTTGCAGAGATATGCTACTCTGGATTCTGTGAAGTCTAAGTTTTTGAGTGAAAAAATATGTGTTTTATAACACAGGAAGACTAACCTACATTTGCTTTACCTCACTCTATTTATTCTAAAGAAGAGTAGATCTAATATTATTAATTCATTGATTTATTTAACAAATATTTGTCATGTGCCTATTGTTCTAGACCAGACATTGTTCCAGAAGTTGGGGATACAGACGTGATTACAACAATGTCCATGACTTTATAGTGTAACTTTTTAATACCAATTTAATATGTTATTAGTATTATATATTGAAATAGACTCTGAACACTTGAGTTTTTCTTACCTGGTGAAATCGTACAATTTCTTACTCATAAAAGGAAGGGAATGTTAGGAGAGGAGGAATAGTTTTATGTATGAATAATGGTAGATGAAAGGAAGGGAAAATGTCCTCAGGAGGCAGTGATGCTGAGGCACTCAGTCATGCTTCATTCATCATGAATGGGCTGTCCTGGGTGCAGGGACACTTTTCTTATGTTTTAGTTCAGATAGTGACTCATTACTCAGTAAACCAAATGCTTCCCACATGCCTGATATATTTATCTGAATTCTGTGGAGTAAACCATTTCTTTATAGTATTCAGAATGCTTGGTTTGAAGAAACTATTTTATTTTTTTAACATCTTTATTGGAGTATAATTGCTTTACAATGTTGTGTTAGTTTCTGCTGTATAACAAAGTGAATCAGCTATGTGTATACATATATCCCCATATCCCTTCCCTCTTGTGTCTCCCGTCCACCCTCCCTATTCCACCCCTCTAGGTGGTCACAGAGTACCGAGCTGATCTCCCTGTGCTATGTGACTGCTTCCCACTAGCTATCTGTTTTACATTTGGTAGTATATGTATGTCCATGCAACTCTCTCACTTCATCCCAGCTTACCCTTCCCCCTCCCCGTGTCCTGAAGTCCATTCTCTGTGTCTGCATCTTTATTCCTGTCCTGCCCAAGGCTTTTCAGAACTATTTTATTTTTTATCTTTTTAGATTCCATATATATGTGTTACCATATGGTATTTGTTCTCTTTCTGACTTACTTCACTCTGTAAGACTCTAGGTCCATCCACCTCACTACAAATAACTCAATTTCATTTCTTTTTATAGCTGAGTAATATTCCATTGTATATATGTGCCATATCTTCTTTATCATTCATCTGTTGATGGACCCTTAGGTTGTTCCATGTCCTGGCTATTGTAAATAGAGCTGCAATGAACATTGTGGTGCATGACTCTCTTGAATTATGGTTTTCTCAGGGTATGTGCACAATAGTGGTATTGCTGAGTTGTATGGTAGTTTTATTTTTACTTTTTTAAGGAACCTCCATACTGTTCTTCATAGTGGCTGTATCAACTTACTTGTATTCCCACCAACAGTGCAAGACAGTTCCCTTTCTCCACACCCTCTCCAGCATTTATTGTTTGTAGATTTTTTGATGATGGCCATTCTGACTGGTGTGAGGTGATACCTCACTGTAGTTTTGATTTGCATTTCTCTAATGATTAGTGATGTTGAGCATCCTTTCATGTGTTTGTTGGCCATCTGTATGTCTTCTTTGGAGAAATGTCTATTTAGGTCTTCTGCCCATTTTTGGATTGGGTTATTTGTTTTTTTGATATTGAGCTGCATGAGCTGCCTGTATATTTTGGAGAGTAATCCTTTGTCAGTTGCTTCATTTGCATGTATTTTCTCCCATTCTGAGGGTTGTCTTTTCGTCTTGTTTATGGTTGAAGAAACTACTATAAAGGAGACAGAATTATATGGTTTTACAGAGGAAAGGGATATGGGACTCAATAATAATAATAAAATATGTAGTAAAATTAGTTCAGTTTAAAAAATCTCATGAAAATATTCTCACAACCACCTGAAGATATTTAAATGCAACCGAGTTCTTTATTAATAGAAAGTTTACAGTTACGTTGGAGCATTAGAAGCTTTTGCTCTAATAGGAATGACTTAACTAGAAGCTGTGATCCCCTCTGCAGGAAGTATTTCCTCTTTGTTAATATAGATTTATGCCTGAATACAGGAAGCAGTCTGTGCTGCTAGAACTGATCATCCTCCCATTATTCTTGTCTCTTCAGCCAAGCCTTATGTGAAGATCAGGTGAATACAGGCCTCCATGCATTGTTGATTGAATCCTAACTGATCTTCTAGCTCAACCTATACTTCTCTATATATTTCTGTCTTCATCATCTTCATTGATTGATATTTGTGACTACATTATATGCTTCCCTAAACATTGCTCTGTGTCTACCATGTGTTTGAATCAACAACTAGTTGTAAGTAAATAAGTGAAAAGCTCTTTGACATTGAGGAGTTTCCAGTTTAGTGCAGTTACTCTTAACTATAGATGAGCACTGGGCTCAAGGACTTTTAAAAAATACGGATTCTTTTCCCTCAGTAAGTCTTGGCAGGGAATTATATCAGCACCTTAAAATAATTTTCTCCATGTTATTTTAATGCATATTTTCAGTTGGTACCCTTGAAAGTGGAAGATTTGGCCTTGACAACAAGTATAGAAGAATACAACAAATATCATTGTCTGGGTACCATATATAATGCAATTACAGTTGGCAGAGTGCCTGGCTTTGTGTGGACAGGTCACCTGGCTGAGGAAGTGATGTTTGAGCTTGAAGATGATTAGAATTAGATGGGTGGAGCAGGTAGGGAAGCACAATGTATGTAAAATGCGTAGAGGCAGGAAGTAACTAATACTATAAGTTTTCTAATACATAGAAATATTCCAGGAGTAGTATAATGAATATATATGTTACCTTCACCTATATTCAAAAATTATTAGCATTCTAAAATAGGCTTTTGAAAAAGCAAAACAAACCAAAACCAAAACCAAAATTCAAACCAAACCAAACCAAAGCAAACAACAATAAACCTTTAACTTCTTTGTAATGCACATATCTGGGAAATAAGGCAGTTGATGTTCCAGTCATACTTTTTTAATGCAGAAATAATATGTGCATTAAAAATTAATATTCCCCTACGTAAAATAATCTTTCTGTATTTAGGAAACAACATTCTATTTTATCTGCTCACTTTCTTCTAATCCTGAAAGTCTGATTCTGTGTGTGTGTGTGGAGGGAGTGTGTTTTGTCAACAAAACAGAATAAACATATGATTTGCTCTATATAAATTTATCTATTTTAAGATAATGCTTTATGAAAACCTCTCATATAGCAATGCCAGTTTGTAAGAATATGTTGCCATAATTTCTTTGGGAAACCACTTGATATATTCTAGTGCTGAGCCACTTGTTTGCTGTCCATGAAGACCTATGGTAATACTGAGGAAGGAAGAAGAGGACTGTCAGTAAAGTATTTGAGACCCAATATACAGCAGTACATTTTCCATTAAAGGTTTGAAAATTAGAGACTATGGAAAATAAGGGCAAGAGTTAATGTTCAACGTGACAGTTTTTTTTTCTGGCCCCGAAGAAGTTAAGTGTCAAAGGTAGACAGTGTATTAGCTTTCATATCATTTTTTTGAGCCATATATTTCGATATTCAGGAGCGTACTAGATATTGTCCAGATCCAATCCTGCTTACTGTGTTGACTGGTCTTAATTATGCAATATGCATTATTAGAGCATTGATAAACTCATGGAATAAAGTTTGGACTAAAATGCTTCTCCATTACCTTCTAAGACGTATGTCTCATAACTCTGTGCAACATGCTTCAGATATTGTATTAAAATATCATCTCAGTTCATACATAAAATGACTAAAAATTTTTTGGAATTATTTAAACTTGTTCATTGATTTTTCACTATATAAGAATATATTTCTTAAACAATACACATAAAAGAAAATGCTCATATTATGTAAGATTTCTTTGCATTTAGGTATTTATTAATTCAGGAAATATAGAAGTTGTTGGAACCACTGATACAGAATTTAGAGTTTTACTTAGTGTTAAGCATTGTTTTATTAGTCATCACATTAAAATGAAGCCATTTGAATCTTCTTTTGGTGGCTTATTTTTGCTCCAAGCAGATAGTGCTTTATGAATGCAGATATGTGAAACTTCTGCAGCATTACGTGTTATTAGGGTTTAATGTTTATGATTGTCAGATCAGAACTATCTGATGCAAATTTCTCTCATGTGTTCATGCAGTCAGAAATGATTTTCAGGGTATATATACTAGTTTGAAGCATGAATTAAATAATTTCTGAGGTGATTCCTTTTCTCTTCCTTGGGGCAAGACTGAATGGCTCTCTCCACTTTATACTTATGGTGACTCACCAGACTATAAAAATAAAGCTTGATTTGTGACTCTAGAAAAAATAAACAGACTGTTGGTCTCACAGGCACTCAGACTGCTGCTGGGAAGCAAAGATATTCATAAACACTACCACTTGAGGGGGGCACTTGTCCCAGACTTTCAGTGTATCTTATGCTGTCTAGATACTGGGACATTTTAATAATGTATACATTTTCTTATATGTTAACAGGCATATGTGCAAAATGTAGCACTTAGAATAATAATAGTAACAGTAACAACGACAACAACAATAATAGTAATAATAATATATTTTTTGTTAACTTCAAAATTAACACTAAGAACATTGGCTTGAGGTGGGCAGTTTTTATATTTTGACTGCCCAGCATCAATTTCTATTTCTTATCAATACCCTCATTTTCTCATGAAAACTGATCTCTCTTCTGTTGTATGTAGTCTTTCTGACTTGCTGAAGCTGAAGGGGTCCCCGCATCTCACTACTCAGGTACAATCAAGGGGTACGTGTGAAACCTAAGTTTATCCAAATAGATTCTCTCTTCTAGAATTCTATATCTCTAGTGGAATGAAACAGGATGGAAGAAATAGCTAGAGCTCAATTATTTCATCAGTTTTTCCCTTTCAGCAAAGCAGTTCCAGTGGGTTCTTGCTTTGTTTCTAATCTTGGTTTTTCCAGGATTAGAACTCCATGCATTTAGTAACACCCTGATATCCTTCTAATAAATTTCTTTTTATTTAAGTTATCTAGAATAGGTTTCTGTTGTTTGCAAACAAATAACTGTAATATAGGATATACCAAAGTTAAGTTACATTGGTAAGTAACACCAGCAGCTTCAGCAAGGAAATTAATATGGCTTTTAAGCTGCTAGTCCAGCCTTCTGTTGGTGTCTGGAGACTATCAATTAGCAGCCACCGTTTTTGAATCTTTTTTAAACTTTGAAAAGTCCTTTTGCTCTTGACCTTCAGAAATGAACAATTCTAATAAAATATTAAAAGATATGGACCTGATTTATTTTAGTAGAATGAAAATGAAAGGAGAGAGTTGTTTTTTTTTTAGCTTGACAATATCGATGTCTACTTTCCTCTAATTTTAATGCAGAGGCTGTCAGTGTATATTAGAGACAACTCAGTAAATCTTTACAGAGAGGAGACATTGAAAAATATTCTCCTGATTATCTATTTCCCTCTTGAGACCAGAACTACACTGCAAATAAATATACAATATGTCTCAACCAAAATGTAAAATACAGCTAATTACCATTTTAGTAAAACACATAAGGGATTTTTTAAAAAGGTAGGTGAATATGGCCTGTTTCTAATTATCCAAGGAGAGAAACTTCCATTTCTAAATGATACATTTTCATCATATCTTCTTCCTCTCTTTGTCACTCTTCTCTGTTTTGTCTCCCTGTCTCTGTATCTGTTTGTGTATGTGTGCATACATGTGTGTGTGTATAATGGCCTATTTGAACTTTTCTGTTGCTCATTTGCCACACACACAAAGAATGTACAAGAAGGATTTGTAGCCCACAGTACTTTTGTAAAGGGTAGACGGAAAGTAATCCCTTTTATTGAAATCATGGCTATTTTACTCAGTTTCCCTGATATACATACTTACATAGATAAGCTAGGGAGATTCTTTACTATTCCAGTGATTTTCACTATAGTGGAAGAGTTTCATCCTGGTTACAGTGCAGTGGCTTACTCTCCATGTGCTGTTGAAAACACATAACCTTTACAGGACTTGCTCTTTGTGCTGTATAATGAAGCGCTTGGGTTAGTGATATCTAAGGACTTTTTTCCTCTAAAATGAGAATAGTAGAAATTCTTACAAGTGATTGTCAATATATATATCCCTAGGATCAGTTTCTTCAGCAGAGTGAAGTCAAATTCCGGTAACTGATTTACTTTTCTGTGGAAAAAAGCCAACAACAAAAATTGTGTATAATTTGCTGTATTTGCTCTGTGTTAGTTTTAGGCTCTAATAATAGGGGTTCTCTTCTTCATGGGATGCAGTCTTTACTTAAAATATCCTATAAACAGGATGACTCATCTAGCTTTAAAATTAGAATTTACTAATCTAAGGTCAGGGTATTTGAATCACATCCTCCGAGTTTTAATTTGACATTGAAGGCTTAGTGCTTGCTATTGCTTTTAGTAGTTTACTAACTTGGATATAGGACCTTTATGTTCTGTCTATATGAGGAAAGTATTTTACAACATAGAACACTGTATGGTTCATCTCTCAATTTTTTTAAAAAATGTTTTTTTTCTATTTTTCTCAGAATAAGTTTAATTTGACAAACATTTACTGAGTGCCAGGCATGGTAGTAGAAGATGAAGGTACAAAACAAAATAATTGCTGTATTATGCAACAGTAAGTTACAACAGTCTACTTACTGAATATACCTTTCCAACTTTCAGTCCCTTTTCTTCACTATATCCATGCATTAAATTTAAGATAACTTTTAGTTCCTTGATTCTTCAACTTTCTATTTCTCCATCCTGATTTCATTTTCCTCTGCATTTATTCTTGAAACTTTCTCTTAGTCCTTCTTCCTCCAATAACTTCAACAGCTTTGTCTCCACGTCTTTCTCTCTAGCTGCACTTGGAGGCACAGTTGTCAACCTGGATTATCCGTTTACTATGTCCAGGCAACTGAGCACTGGTAAAGGAAATCACATAACTATGGGGGTATTGGAGAAAGCAGATTTACAGCTTCTAGCTTCAATTGGGTACTTAAATCTTCCTGGAAATCTCTTAAGCTTTTCATCAGTCCCTCTTCCATGCATTATTATTCTAAGCTCCCACAACCCTTCTCAAATTCCCTAAACTACTCCTATTCTTTGACTCCCAGAAGTAGACTGTGCCTTGGAATTAATGGTGAAAACAGAGTAGATTAGACTAGGAGGATTCTTCTAGTTTCTCAGCCTTTCAGCTGAAAAATATCTGTATATACTCTAGCCTTTTTTCCTCTCTTCTCATAAGAAGCAGTCATTTTTTTCTTAAAAAAATATCCTTCCTACTTTGCCATGGGTCCCACATCATCCCCATTTCCTCAGGCACTTCATCAAGTATCATGATTGAATCTCATAACTTGAATGTTTCTTACTATACTGACTCCTTTCAGCAAACTTTCATCTCTGCAACCAAACACAATTAATAAATCCAGAACTCAGTCTCGTATATTTTTGCAGGCATTACATCATATCGTTCTGTCCATTGACAACCAAGGAAGTAGAGAAAGAATATCTCTACTTCATATGCATGCCTCTTATATGTAGCTTACCGTAATTAGAATATCACTCCTGGAAATCAACAAAACTACTTTTGCCAAAGTTGCCCAAAACTTCTAATTGCAAAATTGAATGAGTTATTTATAGTTCTCATATAATTAATTTCTGAGTGGTATTAGATAGTAGGATTGACTATTTAATTTTTCTTCTCATTGAAATGCTTTCCTTTCTTGGCTTCTTTGTTTTCCTTCTATTTTTCTGAGCTTTCTTACCCTCCTTTTTGTACCTATATCCTCCACCATACTCCATGTTTCAGTGTTTTTCATGGTTTTATCCAAAGCCCTACTATCTTAAAAACATATTGGGTGACAAATGTGTGAATTCTGCCAGATTTTCTGTCACCTCAATATTGACATCAACTGTTTCTGTGGTCTCCCCTGTATCAGAAAGGAGAAACTGGGAACTGTGTTTCTGAGAAGACCCATGGCTATAACAAAGAAATAGTTTAAATTGATAACTCCACAATCCTGATTTGAAGCACAACTCACTTGCAGGCATCATGGCATATCTCCAACAGTTCTAAGACAGCTCCTGTTGGCTGCCCAGTGGCACCTCAGTTTTCTGTGTCCTAAATCAGTTGTTTCATTTTATCCCATTAGTAAATGGCACTTCAATTTGACTTGGTTTCATAAGCTAAAAATTGGGAGTCATGCTATATTGTTCCAGCCCTCCTCTTCCCTACTGTTCACTAAATCCTGTCAATTCCTAAATACCTCTTCAATGAATTCTGTTCTTTCTGCACTTACAGACTCTATCTTAGCTATCTTAGCTCTGTCCAGCATAATTTTCAGCTGTTATTATTTTAATAGTCTTATAGCTAATGTTTCTGCCTCTCATTTAGCTTCTTTTAATTCTTAAATATCTGATTGTTCACACTCTTGTGTGATTTCTTCAAATTATTTTCCATTACCTTCAAGATAGAATTCAAACTATTTTGGGTATAAAAGAAAAGGCCATCTTTTAGTCTTGTCCTATTTTCCCCACATCATTCCCTACATGCCGCTCCTCTTTGGACCATACCATAATGATGTTCTTTGAGTTTTCTGTGGCTTTGCATTATAGGGACTTAACCCTCTTCTTCTTTGCTTCAAGAATTACTATAAATATAATTTCCTTTCAAAAGCATTTTGATGGTCTTCAGCAATCCACTCTCAACCACAGTTGTTAAATTCTTTTGTTCTTGTCCTCCACGCACCTTGGTCTTATCTTCCAACATATCACTAATTATGCAGTATTGTAAATATATTTTAATAGCTGCAGAACTTTTATCTAGTTTATGAGAATGTCAGATCTCTGAGGACAAGGATTATATCTTTTTCTGAGTGTCGAGTGCCTTGCGTAGTACCTACCAAATATAGCTAATACAGAATAAAAGACTGATGAATGAATGAATTCTAGTGGCTTCCAAAATCCACCGAGAGTAGATATGTAAAAATACTTTACAAATTTGTAAGGTGAGTGGGATTTTAAAGGTGAGTAGAATTGGTCAGTCATGAACGTGGAGCTCTGATTTTTAACTTCTTTCTACCATAAACTTATAAATGACACAGACCTTCTCTAATCTCACATTAGAGAGTTATTTACCCATCTCAGAATGATGTGAACAAGTTGGTCGATGATTAATGACTTCAATGGAAAAAATGTAACTGGCACTGTTAGGATAGTATAATTTCTTTGGCTAGACAGGTAGTCAAGTTTCACACAGAAGGAGCTAGGAAGATATTTACTCTTAGTTTTTTCAGCTTGGAATGGGTTATTCAAGTTATCTCCTGAACCTACTTTCTGCTAATGATCACAAGTCATAAAAACTGTTCCACAAAAAACCTCCAGTCTGCAATATTGACTTTCCTGTCCACTAACTTTATTCTGTCTCTTGATTGATCATATTCGCCCTTTGGATTCAGTACAATTTTCTTGCTACAAACTTGGACAATAAATATTGTGGGTCTAATTCCCAGTTACAAAGCCTCACGCTTCCTTTTGAAGTAGCCTTTCCTTAGTTAATCCAGGCTAGTGTTTCCCACTATAGCTGTATAATATGTAAATATCTGGAGAGCTTAAAAAACACAGATTAGCAGTTTCAAACCAGTTAGAGAAATCCCTGAGTGTAGGGTTCAAGCATGAACATTTTTTAAAAGCCAGGCATGAGTGTTATTGACAGAGACCCTATGGCCTTACACAGTGACACTTCTGTATTGTAAAAGCAGAATAAAGCCACCATCCTCTATTCTTTGGAATGGGGAGTTGAGAAGAGTCTATAACTCAGTGTAGAGGTATAGATTTCAATTGAGGCAATATTCTACTAAAGGAGTTCACAGATAAGGTAGAGGAAAATAGGTTTTAGAATGGTATAATAAACAAGTCACAAAAATTACAAGATTATTGATTCAATTTAACTGTGTTCTAAGGCACACCGGATTCCTAAAATTTCACCTAAAACTTTCGTTTTGGAAACTAAGTTTTCTAATATTAAGTAAGCTTTTTATTTTTCTCCTGATTACATTGAGTAGTAGATACTTACAAGAGTTTTAGTTTTCAGAGATTCAACTAAATTTTTTTCAATTCAAAAAAATTTTGTTTCATCTGATTGAACTTCAATTTATTTTTATTATTACTATCATCATCGTCGTAGTCATCGTCGTCATCGTCATCATCATCATCATCATTATTTTGGTACCGAACTGTTAAAAAGCTATTAAGAACATATACTCAATGGTTTCCAATAATGGCATTGGTACAATAAAAAATTTGTTTCCAACATTTTTGTTTCTGGGAAGCTCTGAAATCTGAAAAGCTAAATCTCTGAACACATTGTTTTTATTTGCAGGACAAAAATGAAATAGGTTTACTTTGAAATTAGAAATTGTTAATCCTATTTCCCAGAGTTGTTAACAATGAGTCACTGTTTACAGTTGGATTATCCACTGAACCAAGGGCTGTATACCATGTATGATGGAAATTGAAAACACCTGTATGACTAGCTGCCGTTGCTTTTATATTACTGCACAATGGTAAATGGGCCATCTCTTCAGGGCTACACTCTATAGCTATATTAAAGTGCACTCTCACGATTAGAAGCACATGAAAATAAATCATTTGGTGAGGAGCAAATTAAAAATACAATTATTAATGAGACTCACTTAACTTTTGGCTAACCTTAATAATAATTTTTTTTCAGGTAAGCATTTTATAAAAATGTGCAGGTGTTATCAAATGCATCGTTATGCTGGGAGATAACTATTTTTTTTTATGTTGTTTCCATCACCAGATAACATATGAAGCATGAACTGCTCTCTTGGTCCTCATGTTAGAATGGAGATATTGTCCTCAGTCCTCTTATATAACAGTGTCTCAGTTGGGGTACTGTAGAGAAACAGAATGTGTGTGTGTGTGTGCGTGTGTGCGTGTGTGTGCACCCTTGCGTGCACATTCACGCATAATGGCACAATACAACATCTGTTTCCGACATTTTTGCTTATCTTTCTTTCTAGAAAGATGTTTATTATAAGAATTGAGGAACAGGCTCATGATTATGGAGGCTAGCGAGTTCCAAGATCTGCAGGGTGATTCGGCCAGCTGGAGACCCAGGAGAGCTGAGAATATATAGTTCCAGTCCAAAGGCCAGCAGGCTCAAGACTTAGGATGAGTTGATGTTTCAGTTAAAGTCTGAAGGCAGGAAAAAAGCTACCTTCATATTTTTGCCTTTTCTGCGTATCACTTATACTTGGATTCCCTATCTCTGTCTCTGTCTCTCTCTCTTTACGCACACACACATTTCAACTCCACCCTTTCTCAATGGGTCTTATTTTACTTTCACTTAAATATTGGCAATAATAGAATGTTCACGTAATGAAATTTATATACATGTATCTTTTTTGGGGGGGGGACCCAATGGAACCTTTAATTCCAAGCAGAGTCCCCCCCTCCCCAGCATTATCGCATGCATCGTGCCCAGGCTCTGGGCAATAAAACCCAGACCCAGAGATAGACAGATATATCTATACCTATTTACATCTATATATAAAAATTATATATAAATATGTATTTGTAAAGAGGAAAAGCTGGGAGTATGATTAAGGTAGGGCAGAGAGTTAGGTGAGAAATGCAGTGTGGGGGGGTGGTGCTCCAAGAAATTACATTCTTTAGGTATGGGTAGGAGCAGGACCTGGTAGCCAGGACATTCAGAAATGCTCCTGTAGCCTGGCCTCTTGATCGCATCCAAGGGAGTTTGAAGGCCTGGGTTCTGCCCAGGACTTGGGTTGGTACTAGAAGGTAGAGTTCTAGCTGACTTTGCCTGGAGGCTGATGGTGGTCAAGAATTTTGTTCTGGTGACATCTCCACTCTAAGCCAAGGTTTTAGGGGAAGCCACAGGTTTGGAGCAAGAGTCTTTGAAGCTTGGGGGTCGCAAGTAGAGGACAAGGTGAACTAGATAGAGGGCAGGGCGGCCTCCCTGTTTGAGATCTCCCTGAGCTGGAGCCTGCTTTTGCTAGAGTCAAAGAGGCTGGAGGTCAGGGTGATGGGGGAGCTGTAAAAGGTGAAGTGAGGAGGAGTGCTTGGATACACACGGGATCCTGGAGCTTTCCCTGCCTGCCTGGCTGCTTCCCACTCTCACCCTCCTCCTTCCAGGGCTGGGGGTTCTACCCACCCTTTGGTCAAGACAGCTGACAGGTCTGACCTCTTAAGTGCCATATTTATTTTTCCTTAATTTCTTCTGGGAACCTTCATGTGGGGATGGAGGCAGGGAGAGGTCACAAACATTTACGCTGTGTGTGCTTGAGTCCAGGCTGGGTTTGCCCCATCCAGTGAGGACCAGGGATGAGAGAAAGGACTGCTCCCTCATTGTGGGGAAGGAAGTCCATGTCCCACACCCCAGGGCTACAGAAGACATGGAAAATACCCTTGAGAAGTCCTTGGCTGACAAATGCCTGTCAAGCCTGGAGGCAACTTCGTTTGCCCCTTACTGGTCGCCACCAGCATTTCATAGGGACAGATCAGCAAGGTGTGAGCTTCCATTCTCACTCCCCATGGGCTGAAGTCTGAGAAGTATAGTAAGCTCAGGGTTGTCCTGCCATAGGCAGAGAGAGAACAATTAGACTTTCCATGGTGTAAGGAAGTATGAAAGGGTGTCCAGTCCAGTAGGGACTGGTTCTCTCTGGATAGGCAATGACTTTTCCATCTCTTCTTTCAAGACCATCTTTCCCAACTTGGACATCACCTTACTGAGTTTCTCTCTCTGACGCCTCCTTGAGTGCCATTTCTTCTCTGGAGTCACCATCGCCCTCCCCTTCCTTCTCTTCGTCTGCCTCCCTGTGAGATGCCTTTTTAAAACAAAACAAAACACTTTATTTATTTATTAATTTTTTAAAAATCATTTATTTATTTATTTTTGGCTGCATTGGGTCTTTGTTGCTGCACAGGCTTCCTCTAGTTGGGATGAGCGGGCGCTACTCTTCGTTGCGGTGTGCGTGCTTCTCTTTGCGGTGACTTCTCTTGTGGAGCACAGGCTCTAGGCATGTGGGCTTCAGTAGTTGTGGCACATGGTCTCAGTAGTTGTGGCTTGCAGGCTCTAGAGTGCAGTCTCAGTAGTTATGGCACACAGGCTTAGTTGCTCCATGGCATGTGGGATCGAACCCATGTCCCCTGCATTGGCAGGTGGATTCTTAACCACTGCACCACTAGGGAGGTCCCTGAGATGCCTTCTGCTTCCTCCATTCTGTCTCCACAATGAAGAGTCATGGGAGGCAGACCAGTAGTCAGTTTCGATCTTGGCCATCTGGTTGGAGTCAGGAGGCTGGGATACAGGGAACTTGGGTGACTCAGTGATGAGTTCCTCAATGAAAGCCTTGCTCTGAGGGCTGCCTCCCATGAACTCTCTCTGTTTGTAGATGAGTAACTTCTTGTAGATGTTGGAATCTGGGCAGGTGGTCTTGGGATGATGGAAATGGTAGAGGCTGGTTCTTGGGGCTAAAATCTGAGAGTTGTCAGGAAACCAGCTCTCTGCCCACACCTCCAGGGTGATGGAGATGGTAGGGGGTGTAGATTTGAGTGACAGTGAGCTCCTGGCTTCTGGGCAGCTCCACGTGTTCCATGAGGGAAGGTAAAGTGGGGCTTGTAGATTGTGAGGTTAGGCCACCCCATGTCCAAGATGGCCTTGTCCTGGGGGATTGCAGCCAAGTCCTTGTGCCCAGCATGTGATTGTCCATTGATTTGTGTGTTAGCTTGTGTGCTAGCTCTGTATTTCCAGTGCCATTAAAATAAATGCACAAAATGTTTATTTGTGTACCATATAAAATAAGCCAGGTTATCCTCAGCAGTTTGAGAGAGATTAAAATTTGTGGAAATTACTTTTAAAGGACTATAATACCAGCCACGACTAGATAAGTTTAAAGCAACTGTTTTTGAATTGAATGTAAATTCCCATAAAATAGGCTGTCTGTGGGGTTTTGTAAACTAGGTGCCACATAGTAAGAACAATGAATGGTAAATTTGATTATATAACATTAACAGTATTATATAGGCAGTTTAGTCCCAAATAGATGGACACTTGTATTTATAAATAAATTTAACACAATATATGATATTAATATAATTTTCTGAGTTAGCAAACATACACTACAATTAAAATTTTTAAAGGACTGTTATATAAACATGAATAGAAATAGATTTATAAGCAGTTTTCCCCACAATTCAGTTGATAGTCTTGAGCAATCCTTAGTGCTTATACTCTCTTGGGTCAAGTCTGTGACTCAGCATCAGAATTTGACTGCTTAGATGAATCAATGATTTTATATTTTTTAAAGACTCCATCTTTTACCTTGATCTCTGAGATGACATTGTTTATTTTATTACCTCCCCTCCACAATTTCCAATTATTTGGATACTTTTATTTTAGTTGTGTCATAGTGGTAGCAGAGCAAACCAGTGGATCATGAAATCAAGAGAACAGCTGAAAGACCAGTACAAGCAGATTTAGGTCAAATTAGTGGTATTCAATAAGGTTAAACGTAGATGTATTTTCTAGGAAAGCTATAGTTAAAAACAAAAGCAAAACTTGGATAGCTGAATTGGCAAAGAGATACTTTGCAGACCACCAACTCAGTATTACATTACCTTCCAGTTGTTTACTTAAGGACAAACAGGGCTCCTTCAGTTTTTGCTTATGAAGACAAAGGGGAAACCTTCTGTTTTAAGTAGGGTGTGGCTTATAGAAGCATCTTATTAAAATGACATTCTCCCTGTGGGCATATGTATTAAGAAACAGTTCACCCAGCCTAAAATCAATTACTCCTATGGCAAAGAAATTCTGAGTTAAGCATCATTCTCAGAGGTAGTTAGCATTCCACTGAAGGTTACTGCTCCCATCCAAGAGAGGAGTTACCCAATTTAATCGACTCTCTGAGTGTTAAACCTCAGATAGTAAACAACTTAGATTATAAACAGTGCAATTATTAAGTATAATCGTTAAGACACTGTGTTTTAACTAGATAATTCACAGAATAATCAGTGGTTAGCCAGAGAGTTCTGATTGTTTTATACTTAGTTGAACTTTTATTCAGAAGTAAACACAAAACAAGTTTGAATATTAACCTGTTTCCATGATTCTAGACCCTCCCCCCCTCGTATGTTCTGCGCATTGCAGTCAGTTTTCTTTCTCAAGGAAAAACTTAGGTCTCTCTCCTGCTTAAAATATTCATCTGTTCTTCTGTGTTCTCTTGATAGAATTCAAACATGTTTACATGGCTTAAAGCACCCTTGATCTGACCCCTCTTTACTTCTCTACCCTCATCTTTTATCTCTGTACTGCTCAATCTACTTTCCCTTTCTTCCACTTTAATTCTATACTGTGGTCATTCTGGATTTCTTTAGTTCTTGAAACATGATATAATTTCCCACCACTGGGCATTAATATAGACTGTTGCCTCTGTTGGGAACTTTATTCTCTTCCTTTTTGCCTAAGTCGTTTCATCGTTTATGTTTCAATACGGATTCCAATTCCACTGGACATTTTCCCTTAACTCACTAAGACTGGGTTAGTATTCTTTCTGCATAGTCCCATAATGCTCTGTTTTATACCTATCATAGTTCTCTCCATGCTGAACTTGCTGGCTTATTTAATACTGTGTCTATTTTCCACACTGTTGTATTCCTAGAGGCTAGGTGCTGGGCAGGTAGTAGTTGCTCAAAAAACGTTTATTGAATTACTGCATAATTAAACTCTTAGTTGATGCAAAGGTGTTTCTCAATCTCTTAGTTAATACATAAATAATTCTCACACCTTAGAAATTTGATCCACTACCATCAGAAGCAATGGCTTACTTTGTAGTGGTTTTAATGGCAAATAGCAGATATAGGAAGATTTCCATTGCATGAGGTATGTGTTGGGGACTGTACTTAGTTTGAAAAGTTCCCAGGTAACTGTGTTATGTTCCCCTGCTGCAATATGACTTCTGGGTTAGAATCAGTAATTTAAGCATAGAAATTCTAGCTCTTCCTAAATCAGCTGCGAGTTTTAATACAATTTGAAAGTCCTTAACACCAAGACATTGGGGAGGAAAGAAGAAGACCTTATAATTAAGATGTTACAAAAAAAAAGAAACGAAAAAAAGGAGAAGAAGGAAATGGCTAACCAATTACTTGTGCCTCCATTTTCCCAACCTAGTTTTAATAGCATCATTTCTCACCTGGGAATTATTTTACTTACCATTAATGTGAGACCTGAGGGTACTACTGTTAATGGCTCCTTCAAGAACCTGTACTAGACCCCTGCTAAAATTTCTGTTTAATAGGTATATGGAGTTGTTTATTAGGTCCCAGTGTTCACCCAGATAGCATGAATTTTAAACTATAGGTGTAAATCTTACCAGTAAGCAGCTACGGTCTCTTTTTCTAGCTACAGTCCATTAAAAGATTTGGCCAATGTATTTATATTAAAAAAGAAATAAGTTATGGGTATTAGTAAGTTGTTTAGAAATAAAAGAAACCAAATTGTGGTTTTTGGACTCATCAGCTTTTAGGGATAATATACAAGAGAGCTTCAGATTTCTCTTACATCAATCTTAATTCTGGACAGGATTTCCTAAAGTATTCAGGGAAGCACATGGGGAAAATGTTATTTTTTGTTTTGTTTTGTTTTTTTTGCATTGGAATTTGAATCCTTTTATTTTAATTTTTTTATTGAAGTATAGTTTATTTACAATGTTGTGTTAATTTCTTCTGTACAGCAGAGTGACTCAGTTATACATATATATGTGTGTGTGTGTATATATATGCACACACACACATTCTTGTTTATTCTTTTCCATTATGGTTTATCCCAGGACATTGAATATAGTTCCCTGTGCTATACAGTAACACCTTGTTGTCCATCCATTCTATATGTAATAGTTTGCATCTACTAACCACAAACTCCCAATCCATCCCTCCTTCACCACCCCTCCCCCTTGGCAACTGCAAGTCTGTTCTCAATGTCTGTGAGTCTGTTTCTGCTTCATAGATAGGTTCATTTGTGTCATATTTTAGATTCCACATATAAGTGGTATCATATGGTATTTGTCTTTCTCTTTCTGTCTTGCTTCACTTAGTATGATAATCCCTAGTTGCATCCATGTTGCTGCAAATGGCATTATTTTGTTCTTTCTTATGGCTGAGTAGTATGTACACATCTTCCTTATCTATTTATTTGTCAATGAACATTTAGGTTGTTTCCATGTCTTGGTCATTGTGAATAGTGCTGCTATGAACATAGGGATGCATGTATATTTTTGAATTACGGTTTTGCCCAGATAATTGCTGGATCACCTGGTAATTCTATTTTTAGTTTTCTGAGGAATCTCCATACTGTTTTCCATAATGGCTGCACCAACTTACATTCCCACCAGTAGCATAAGAGGGTTCCCTTTTCTCCACACCCTCTCCAGCATTTGTTATTTGTAGACTTTTTAATGATGGCCATTCTGACTTGTGTAAGGTGGCACCTCACTGTAATTTTAATTTGCATTTCTCTAATAATTAGTGAAGTTGAGCACCTTTTCATGTACCTATTGGTCATCCATATGTCTTCTTTGGAGAAATGTCTATTTAGGTCCTCTGCACATTTTTTGATTGGGTATTTTGTTGTTGTTGTTGAGTTGTATGAGCTGTTCGTATACTTTGGAAATTAAACCCTTGTTCATCACATCATATGCAAATATTTTCTCTTGTTCCATAGGTTGTCTTTTCATTTTGTTTGTGGCTTCCTTTGCTATGCAAAAGCTTGTAAGTTTGATTAGGTCCCATTTGTTGATTTTTGTTCTTATTTCTGTTGCCTTGGGAGACTGACCTAAGAAAACATTGGTACGATTTATATTAGAGAATGTGTTGCCTATGTTCTCTTCTAGAAGTTTTATGGTGTCTTATAATTAATTCTTTAAGCCATTTTGAATTTACTTTTGTACATGGTGTGAGGGTGTGTTCTAACTTCATTGATTTATATGCAGCTGTCCAACCTTTCCAGCACCATTTGCTGAAGAGACTGTCTTTTTCCCATTTTATATTGCCTCCTTTGTCGAAGAATAATTGACCATAGGTATGTTGGTTTACTTCTGGGCTCTCTCTTCTGTTCCATTGTTCCGTATATCTGTTTATGTGCCAATACCACACTGCTTTGATTACTGTAGCTTTGTAGTATTGTCTGAAGTCTGGAAGGGTTATGCGTCCTGCTTTGTTCTTTTTCCTCAGAATTGCTTTGGCAATTCTGGATCTTTTATGGTTCCATATAAATGTTAGTATTATTTGTTCTAGTTCTGTGAAAAATGTCATGGGTAATTTGATAGGGGTCACATTAAATCTGTATATTCCTTTGGGAAGTATTGCCATTTTAACAATATTAAGTCTTCCAGTCCAAGAGTATGGGCTACCTTTCCATTTCTTTGAATCATCTTTAATTTCCTTTATTAACACATTATTGACTGGAGACATATTAGTATGTCTTTTGTTACCCAAACGCTATTGACTGGAGATGTTATCAATACGTTTATAGAGAGTGCTACAATTAACATCACTGTGCGAAGTTGTTAGAGCTTACAATTGATCAAAGGTTCATTATACAACTTATGATTGTCATTATCATTTGCATTCTGCTCCATTAGGTTTTTGTTTCAACCTTGTGTATGTTATAAACGAAAAATTTTCAAAAATGACACATTGCAAAATTTTGAGTGAAGAAAAATTTTTTGGTGAATTTTATGCAGATACTTTATCTGATTATCTGAGCGACACATATACTAGTGTCTCAGAAGGTGATAGTTCTTCAGAACATAGTTCTGATTCAGACGATGTGACTGTTAGACCAATAAAAAGACAAAAACTTTAGTGATTGATTCTGATATGGAAAGTGAAAATGAAACTCACAGTGCTGGAGAATGCTCCTTTGCTTCTACAGAAGAGTCGATTGAAGACAACATTTCACAAAAATTAGAAGACTTTACAGGTGTGTCAGGTGTAACTATTGAACGTAATAACCAACAGAGTGTTAGTGAAATAACAGAATTAATTTTTGGCTGGCCAAAATAAAAATCTCCAGCCACAAGCATTAGTTTCTGCAAAAATCCCCTGGGCAATAATGAGTTAATGTTTTATAGTTCTCAGCATATAAGTCTTTCACCTCTTTGGTCAGGTTTATTCCTAAGTATTTTATTTATTTATTTATTTTTGGTGTGGTTTTAAAAGGTTTTTTTTTTTTTACATTCCCTTTCTAATATTTCATTGTTAGTGTAACGAAATGCAACTGATTTCTGTGTGTTAATCTTGTATCCTGCTACCTTGCTGAATTCATTTATCAGTTCTAGTAGTTTTTGTGTGGAGTCTTTAGGGTTTTCTATATATAGTACATGTCATGTGCATATAATGACAATTTTACCTTTTCCCTTCCAATTTGGATACCTTTTATTTCTTTTTCTTGTCTGATTGCTGTGGCTAAGACTTCCAATACTATGTTGAAGAGAAGTGAGAATGAGCATCCTTGTTTTATTCCAGATTTTAGCAGGAAGGCTTTCAGTTTTTCACATTGAGTATTATATTGGTTGTGGTCTTGTCATAAATAGCTTTTATTAAGT
This sequence comes from Delphinus delphis, assembly GCF_949987515.2. Taxonomy (NCBI): domain Eukaryota; kingdom Metazoa; phylum Chordata; class Mammalia; order Artiodactyla; family Delphinidae; genus Delphinus; species Delphinus delphis. The sequence goes on along the minus strand of NC_082685.1, from coordinate 89,082,073 downwards.
TGAGATATGCTCCCTCTATACCTACATTGGTAAGAGGTTTTTTTTTTTTAATCACGAATGGATGTTGAATTTTGTCAAATGCTTTTTCTGCATCTGTTGAGATGATCATGTGGTTTTGTCTTTTCTTTTGTTGATGTGGTGTATCACATTGATTGATTTGCATATCTTCTATGAAGATAATTTTATTATATCTATTTTAATATTACTTAAAATATTCTCTTCTCCCAAAAAGCCCTTACCTTTTACCTCTGTTGAAATTCTTCCATTTGTCTGAGATGTGTCTCAATATTATCTTCAAATTTTGAAAGCATAATTTTTAATTAAAAATTTTTATTGCTCCAATTATTTTGTATCTCTAGTATGGCAACTAAATCTTCATATATTATATTTGTGCTTTTCTGAAGATGTAATTTCCACTCATAGAATAGTTTTTTTGATGATATGGATTAATGTCTTATTTATTAGTTTACACTGTATAATTCATAGCAAAACCTCTTGAATAGAGCAAAGAGTTTTTGAATTACTGAGCTATTTTCAGAAAAAACTCAATTATAGTCTTATTTATATTGAAGAAAAAAGGAAGGAAAGATAATGTTTATAAAGTAGCTTAAAATTCTGAGGGGAAATTTCAAAGATATTTTGCAAGTTTTTATTTCACCTGCCAAATAGTGTTTATATATATATTTAAAAATTTAACAAATTCAAGTGTAAAGCATTGGAAATGGGGATTTTTTTAAACTACTGTTTTATTCTACATCATTGTTTTCTTTCATCTTATAGTAATTAATATATGTCAGTGATCTTATTAGATCACACGTGCAGGAGTCATAGTAAATGTAATTTTGTAGCTAACCTGAGTAAGAGATTTGGAACTGATATATGCCCAAAGAATTTTTGTGATTTTCTGTAACTTGCAAATATCTGAAATCTTTTCAGCTGATCCATTTGAGAATTTAAGACCAGAAAGTTTAGATAAGCATCTTAGGAATTATGACTCTGTTTTCTCAAATGTGGCAGGTGTGCAGCACTTTATTTTGGCTTTCGTACAGAATCTTAATCCATGAGGGAAGTATGCCACTTTATCCGTCTCAGTCATTAGTTCTACTGACACCACTAAATTGCGAGATCCAAATGCAATCACGGATAGCACACACCTGTTTAATACTTAACAGCTCTTGTCATGGTGGTCATTTAAAAATAGTGTGGTTCTAAATGCATCCCTATTTCCTGGGCAAGACATTGTCAGGTTGGCAGATTTCCCCACCGAGACACTTGTCCGCCACTGCTTCTGGGTCCATCATGTCCTTTCATTCCTCCATTAGCAAGCAGTCATTCAGCTGTGAGTTCCCTGTTGCCTCAGCTGGACCCTTAAAGCTCTCCAAACTTATAGTACTCAGATGCTCCAGGGCTGACTCTTTTTATTTCTTTTTTTCCCAAGAATGGCCAAGTAGATATGTGTTACACTTGGGTTTACGAAGGAGTCAAAGCAAAACAGCCTGCTCCGCAGTTAAAAACAGGGAAGTCTCACAATGAGTTGTCCCAACTCTCTGAGCTGGGCATAAACCGGGCTGATTTATTGATATTTTGAAAGCTTTTTTTGCTCAGATCTCATTACAGTGCCTTAGATGCTGCCCCAATGTCCTCTGGTGTGAATAGCAGAGTAAACTACAGCCCAGGGAAAGAGTTGAGTACAGCTTTCCAGAGGGATCAGACCTTTTTCTTTATTATCAACGGCAACAACAATAACAGCAACCACCACCACAAAAAGAAAAAGATATTTTCTATTTTTTACTTATATCCACAATTCCTGTCTAGTCAGGTCACACATTTGCCTAGAGAATACCACTAAAATCCTTTCAAACCAGTTTTTGATGTTACTCATGTCATTATGCTGTAATGTCAGAGATGTGATCATGGATATTTTTAAAATGTAGTTGTATTGTAATTTAAGACAATGTGTGCCTGTAGCATTCATCTTTTAAGAAAATGGTGTTTTTCTCTTTCAGACCCCAATTTCCCCTCATTATTAGAGAGCTGAATTCTAAATCAAAGATTGTGGAGAAGAGATGTGCAAACTGAATAAAACATTTCCAGAAGAGCCTGAATAATGGTTCTGAATAAAGGGAAATGAAATGTTCTTGAATTGTAATTGGAAAAATTCAAGTGGGTGTACCCAGGAGCACATCTACTAAGAAGAGGTTAGTTATTATTACTCTTAGTGCTATTTAACATTTATGGGGCCCCAATAGTATTTTTAGTTCTGAATTGAACACAGGTGGTCTGATTGATCTCCCATCCAAATTATCCATGTGGAGATTCACCTGTAATCATTCTCCTTGCAGAGAGAGACAGCACTGATAAACAACCCAGAACAGGTGGACTGTTAATGCAGAATAAAGTGATTAGACAAATATGGCCTTTGAAAATATCATTTGATACTTTCTTCTCTTACCTGATTTCTCCATGGCTGGGCATTCAGAAGTTAGTGAACACATCTGTTGGACTCATACAAAGCTGCTGAGAAGTTGAAGAAGGAAGTAAAGGTAGATTGAGGAGGACTGAAGATTAGGGTCAATCTCTGACCTCAAGGATTTTATGCTTCACAGATAAGTAATGGAATGTCTTTTCTTCTTTGTCTCATATCAGTAATACAGAAAAAATAGTGAATGCTACTTTTGAGAAACTGTCTCTGATACTTAATTCTGAAAAAACATAGTAGAAAAATTTCTGGAGTAATGAATGTTATTGTCCAGAGGAAATTAAAAATAAGAGAGCGTAATCTTATGATAATTAAATGTTAGAATTGAGAAAGGTAGATATGTGAGTCATGACAGAATCTATAAGAATGAATTCATGCTTCTATGTTATGGGACAGTTTGAATTTTAAGCTAAAAAGTAGAGACTTTATTTTCTAGGCACTGGGGAACTGCTGAAAATTTTTAATCAGGTGAGTGACATGCCCGGAATTGCGTTTTATGAAGATTAACCTGATGGCATTTTCAGGATTGATTAGCGTGAAGTCTGTATTGTGACAGAACAGATTGTGATAATGCAAGTCTGAAATATGGTGTTGGCAAAGAGAATAGAAAGGAAGAAATTGATTTGAAAGATCCATGACAGTGGAACTTCGGGACTTGATTATTAAATATGGGACCTGAAGTTAGGGAGACATCAAAGATGACTCCAGAAACTTTGAGCCTGAGATGAGAAATCAAGAATGTCCTGACTGTCACTGGTTTATTATTACCTCCTGGATGCTGTGAATCATGTAATCAATTGCATTTCTAAAATCTTGGGTCCAAATCCCAAGTGGATTTGGGATCCACATCTACTTAGTGGACTGCGTTGTCCTGGCATCTATTTTTTGCACAGTGATCCATTTCCAACCATAGGTTTTACATTACTGAAAAGTACAGTGTGTGGCAAAACTAAAGTTGACTAGACCAAGAACGCAGAAAAAAGTTGCATTTAATATACTAAAAAAAATTAAACCTCTGGAAATAAAAATTATAGTAAAAATCCACTTCCACAATAAACAAGATCAGTCTGAGTTAGAAATTTGCTTTAAATTTATTCATCCCATTGAAACCAAACCACTAGTAAAACACACACACATATACACGCACACTAGAGGTAACTTTTCTCTGGAATCACTTTTAGTTGTTCAGGAAATATTGCTGAAGTGGTGTAATCTGCTGAGGCAGATTCTCCTAGAAGTTTTATATTATGCAAAGTGATTTCTTTTTAAAGTTTTCAAACCAACACTTACTGACTTGAAATTTAGTGTATCTTACACTTAAATTCTTTTTTGCCTTTTTAGTAAGTCTCAGCCAAACGCTTGTATAACTGCTTGGCACGTTCACAAATTATGAAGATCCTGAAGGACATGTATTTATACTTTTCTATCTACATATTGAGAACATGTGGTTTAAACAGATGCCTTATACCTGCAGTATCCCCTAGACTCATTTAAGTGGCCCAGAAAAGTGGGGAAGTAATCATTCCAGTAGACTATTTGCTCATGAGGATTGGAACTATTCTATGTAGAAATATATGCATGCAGTTTAAAAATTTAATGCAAATATATATAACTGCACAATATAAAATAATATATATTTTTCCATTCTATAGAAAAATAAAAACATGATTGCCAAAGCCACAGATGATAAGACATTACTGTACTAACTGCATTCATTCATGATTTCAGATATTTTCTACCTTTATTTTCCTGTTTTGAATTTCTCATCTTTATTGAAAACTTTATTTTCTTTTATAATATGTGGTTTTATAATTCTTATATATCATTTACCTGACATTCTCAAACTGTAGAGGTGTCATAGAGGCACATAAAGCCAGAGGATAAATGTCACCATCTTCATGGAAAGCATGAAACTGTTGCTGCGATTTTTTTGGAGAGTTTCCAAAGGTTTAGCATTAAAATAAACATTTACCCTTCCCCTTCCCCATGTCCTCAAGTCCGTTCTCTATGTCTGCGTCTTTATTCCTGTCCTGCCCCTAGGTTCTTAAGAACCTTTTTTTTTTCTTAAATTCCATATATATGTGTTACCATATGGTATTTGTTTTTCTCTTTCTGACTTACTTCACTCTGTATGATAGTCTCTAGGTCCATCCACCTCACTACAAGTAACTCAATTTTGTTTCTTTTTATGGCTGAGTAATATTCCATTGTATATATGTGCCACATCTTCTTTATCCATTCATCTGTCGATGGACATGTAGGTTGCTTCCATGTCCTGGCTATTGTAAATAGAGCTGCAATGAACAGTGAGGTGCATGTATTTCTTCAAATTATAGTTTTCTCTGGATATATGCCCAGGAGTGGGATTGCAGAATCATATGGTGGCAGTACTGGTTTACATTCCCACTGACAGTGTAGGAGAGTTCCTTTTTCTCCACACCTTCTCCAGCATTTATTATTTGTAGACTTTTTGATGATGGCTATTCTGATCGATGTTACCTCATTGTAGTTTTGATTTGCATTTCTCTAATAATTAGTGTTGCATAAAATATTGTTAGTCACCAATTTAATTTGTGTATTTCCATCTTGGTAGAAAACTGAAATACTTTATTAACTTGGTAAAGTTATTTATATTGAGGTTTAGTCATATCAAAGTAATAAGTTTTAGTGAGAATATAGAGCTAGATTACACAAATACCTCTATTTCATGGTATATGAGCAGAACAGTGGGTAATTCTGAAATGACAAATGGAAGATCTTAATCTCTTTAATCTTATGAGATTAAAAATTCCCATTTTAAGTGAATAAAAAATGCAAACATTTCAAGTAGATCATGGTGCAATTCACCATATTAGTTCATCGGCAAAGGTTGATAATTGAAATACTATTCAGTTTCCTCAATGGACCTGATTTATTATTTTGAGATTAGATACAAATTAGTTTGAAATAAAAATGCTGCCCTATTCAACTTTGCTCTTCAAATGTCTACAGATGCAGGTAGTATTTTCAATGGAAAGATACATTTCAGAAATACTCTGAAGGTTGAGGGCAATTCTTTTTTCCTTACTCCTGAGTTTTTTTGTGATATAAAATAGAAACATACATAGCCTTCTTATATACTTGATGACACTTAAGCCAATTATCTGTTTCTTTTAAGCTCCAAACCAGACATGAAGTATAAATAACTTAGGTAAAACTTAAGACAATAAAACAAACCATAAACAAGGTAGACTTTTAAAACAAATTAGGAAATGTGACCCATTGTACTAAGGACAATTCTCCTTATGCAAATCTGTGGGTAGAGATGGTTTTGTCAGTAATTTAGAAATAATGTCCACCTCATTTTAGTCTGAGTTATCTCGGCAAATTCAATCTTGTAGATTTAAATTTTTCCCCTCTGTAACATGGAGAGTGATCCTAGAGGTTTTCTGGGGACTCCTTCTTCAACTTAACCTTAATTTTGTAAGTGTGGCAGAGGTGAGAACAAAGACATTTAAAGTAACCACTTACATTTCTCCTAGTCAAAGATCACTGGGAAAAGATGTTTGATTCTTTAAGGTTAAAGTATTTTAAACATTTTAAGACTTTTCTATACATGGAAAGATTTGGAACAGTCCTTCATTCATAGGTGAGTGTGAGAGTATCTGAGGGGCTTCTGGGATTGGGACTCTGAGCATAGTTTCTCAAAATGCTGTGAGTAAGCCACTGCTAGGTCATGAGCTCATTTTAGGTGATAGAAGAACAAATACTTTTTCACTTTAGTAACTGAGGTTTTCTGTTTAAATTGGGGGGTAGGGAAATACAGCTAACAAAATATACCAGAGATTTCAGAAGGTAACTGGAGTTAGTGTGAAATATTTGAAACAAAATAGGTAGTGTGTCAGCAAATACCTTTCTTTTTCATAATACATTGACATACATATCTTAACAAGGATATGGCCAAAATCATGAAAATATTATACAAGTAAATGCACTTTGGGAAACACTGCCTTTAAAGGGAAAAAATAGGTGAATTATATATTTTTCATTCTGTTTGTCTTCTTTCAGTGATGACAGCATTTTGTTGCTTTCACCACCAATGAACAAGAGTGAGTGCATTAGATTAATATCTACCAATTGACAAAACATTAACAACTTTGTATGTACTGCCTGCTCATATATTTCTTTTGGTTTAAGTAACACAAGAATTGATTTTAAATTGTACATTGTGAAGAAGTTAATCAGTTTTACATAGGGTTCTTATTCCAGGATAGAAATTTTGAGTATCCAGAGAGCATGTGTTGGGTAAACCTGCTTACACATTTATTCTTCCATTTGTACATTTGTTGTACATCCAACAAATATTTATTAGGTTTCTATCATCTCTTTCAGTTAACTATAAAATACTTATTATAATATTCATTTTTTTTAAATTGCTTGCTTGATTTTTGTTAATATCAGGGAAAAGAGAGCTACCCACAATTGTTAGGTAAAATTATCTTGGATTTGGGCTTTTTTTTGTCATAAAGAAATCTAAAGCAGTATTTTTCAAGTTGTGGGTACTGAATCTTCTAAAGAAAAGTCTCCTGAGATACCTTCCAAAATGTAAGTTCTGCAGGAGTGGAGCCTGGTAGTCCACACTTTTAACAAGTTTTTAGGTGATTTCTGTTTGTACTTAAAAGATTGGGAGCCACTCAAGAAAAGAGTAGGGACTGAGTCAAGAGTTTGTGCAGAATTCCACATGTGAATGGATGTAAAACACACTCCTTAAATTATTAGTAAATATGGGCCTATAATTTGAGGAATAGTGGATTGCTTTTTTCTTCTTTCATCCTCAACTCCCCTCCTTTGCTTCTCCTTTCTCCCTTTTGCTTAAACCTCCTCCTAAAGCAAACACACGTAGGTTTCCAACTTTTAGACCTAAGACTACTTTGAAAAAGATGACTCCTCCACTGTTATATCTTTATATAATCTTGGAGATCACCCAAGTGCAATGTTTTGATTTCATATCATTTTCAAAAATGCTTAAGTGAACAAAACACACGCACAGGCCTTAAATATGGAAGCTGAAAAATAAAGTGCCGTGTTTCACAGAATGCTACAGCTTGAATATCTGACTATGCTTTAAGAGATTTTCATTGATTCATGTGATTCATTTTCTGTTGAGCTGATCAAAAATTGTCAGAGCAATTGTTAGTTTTAGAATAATTTTTCTGCTACCTCTATCTGTAGCCTGGTGAGAAAAAAAAAAAAAGGTTGGGGGGAGTTAAACACATCTTGTTCTAATGCAGAGATGAATAGCACTGAAAGAGTCCCAGTGTGGCACTTCTGGCATTGGTCAAACAAAGCTGAAAAGCAACATGGGACAAACAAGGAAAAATGGGGGGGAAATGTTCCCATAAATTCAAAATTAAGTTCCTCCTTCAATTTCCTTGAAGCAAACTCCCTATGGTGAACATCTGGCAGGCCATTAACTTTTGTTACTTTATTTTATTAAAAAGTCTTAAGGTGAGAGAAATTTCTC